>NC_133775.1:45242540-45297540 GCF_003597395.2 Chelonoidis abingdonii | reverse complement strand
CATCAATTATCATTGTAGATGTAGAAGGTGTAGGAAATTGGACTGAATCTCTAATGACCCTATGACACACCCTGGAAGCTGCTTTTTTTTTTAATAAATACCCGATGTTAGCTTGCTTACGTGTCTTCTGCCTCTTTTGCATAAAAGTAGAGTGCAGAATGTGCAATTACATAGCCTCCGGGGCAGTATACTAGTCCTGGTTACTAGGTTGAAGATGATTTGTATTAGGAGATATCAGAAATGCTGGTTAATAGAGCTTTCTGGTTGATAAAGTGCCAGATAACATGCTTTTACTGTAGTTTGAAAGTTACTTGTAGCATGCCTAGGGCAGAGAACGTACCCCAAAAGCAAATACATTCAAGTAGAGGCATGTGTAATCGAGTTATTAGAACTGAAGTGATTATTATATATTGAAGGTGGCACACTTCAACTGTGCTGATATTTGTTTGAGATCTGTTTCCAAATTTTTAGACATAATTGACAGTTTAATAGTTCATTAAGAACAGTGGGGTGGGGAAACGTGACAGTGATTGTATGTAAGAGATGGAATGGAGCCTTTGCTTGTGAATTACCTTGAAAACTTACAGATAAAAGGGCTGAGAATGACCTGGTTTTAAATGAACACAAAACAAAATAGAGCTCAAAACCATAGCGATATATTCTCTTTAGGCCAAAGGATAATAATTTATTTCTTTTTTCTTGTACATATGAATTCTCATTACCAAGTTCAGTAATTACAACTATTGAGGGGAAAAAATGACTAAACATATGTCTAAGGCTATGTCCACACTGAACTTTTGTCATTAAAACTTTTGTCTGTGAAAAAAAACACCCCTGATTGACAAAAGTTTTAATGAAAAAAAGTGCCGGTGTGGACAGCGCTTTGTTGGCAGGAGGCACTTTCCCACCAACAAAGCTACTGGCCCTCGTTTGGGGGTGGTTTTATTTTGTCGGCAAGAGAGAGCTCTCTCTCCCACTGCCAAAGAGTGCTACACTGCATGCCTTACAATGGCAAGGCTTTAGTGGTACAGCTGTGTCACTGTAAGCTGCATAGTGTAGACATAGCCTAAAATGCACTTTGAAATTGACTGAAATGTATGGTGCTTTTGTATGTTTGAAGACCCACAACTAGTGCCTCCATAATACGTATGGCTTTGCAGAGAGGACCTGTAGTAGAGGGTATGTTTACAATGAGCTGATTGGACCACTGAAATAGGACAGGAAAAAAGATGTCAACAGAGTTCATTCTAAAACTTAACATAGCAAACAATTGAGGTAGCAAGTCTAGAGGATATTATATAAGAAGCAGTGACTGGATGGGGGTATGAGGGAGCATCGTAAAATACCTTTTCTCTTTATGATGTAAAGTTGAAGGTTAATTGAGATATCATGAGGCCTGTATCATTGGATCTGTTAACTTCCATTTATTTTAACCACAACTTTGACTTTTTAATTGGAAAACCCTTGCTTTTCTTCTAAACTGTAAAATCTCAAAGCACCCCAATTGATCAACCTTTATTGTGTCTTTGGTAAGGTGTATTGTGTGTTTTTTTTCAAGTGGAGATATCTAAATTCATTAAAATCTTGTGTGTTTTGGTTCTGAACTAATTGTATCATTTAATTTATTCTTCAGCATACTGTACTTGGTGTTTGTTAGCTTGGTGATAGACAGTTTGTGTTCATCTGTTGGATAGTGCAAGGCTTGAGTATTTGTAGGCATGTTGAGATTAAATCTTAGATTTTCTGTTCCCTAATGTTTTTTTTTTATATTGTGAATTCATCTCTTTAGATTTCATGGACCTCGTCTAACACTTCTGGGTATTAATAAGTTCTTCGAGTGCCTGCTCATATCCATTCCAGTTAGGTACGTGTGCGCCGCGTGCACGTTCGTTGGAAGATTTTTATCCTAGCAACACTTGGTGGGTCGGCTGGGCACCCCCCTGGAGTGGTGCTGCTATAGCGCCGGATATATACTCCTGCCGACCCAGCCACCCTTCCGTTTCTTCTTACCGCCAGTGTCGGTCGTTGGAACAGTGGAGCGCGGCTTAGCTGACCTCCACTTCCCTAGCTACTCGTAGTTTTCGTGTATATAGTTATAATCCTTTTATAGATATATATATTTATATAGTTATATGTTTTTTCTTTACTAGCATAGTTAGTTTAGTAATAGTTAGCGGGGTTCGGGGAGTAGCCCCTTCCCCGCACCTGGTGTCAGAGCCCATGCCCGGCTCACTGGGGTTTAAACCGTGCTCGGCCTGTCATAAGTCAGTGCCGACAGGAGATCCGCACGACTCCTGTGTGAAGTGCCTCGAGGAATCACACTTGACAGCTAAGTGTCCCATCTGCAAGGCTTTTTAGCCGAGAACGAAAAGGAGCGGGACTTTCACTTACCCCTCCGCCTTCGGCACCGAGCGCTGGTCAATCGGCGGGCAGAAGCGCCTCCTCGGCACCGGATCCCGCCGGTACTGCCAAGGCCTCTCGGCACTGGCCATTGCCGGCACTGAAGTCAACTCGGCACCGCTCCCTCTCTCCGAGGTCGAGAGAGCCTACGACTCCTCCTGCCAGTGCCTGACAGCTCCCCGTCACGCGCCGTGGTTGAGCTCCCTGCTCCTGCTGCTTCCGTGCCAACTGCACCGCAGCCAGAGAGCTCGTCTAAGTCGGGTTGCCCGGCACAGACGCCTGCAGAGGCAGTGATGACGTGAACACCGTCGATCCAAGTCCCACGAGGGCTGTTGAATCTGGTGCCTGACAGCTCCCCGGTACGTGCTGTGGTTGAGCTTACTGTTCCCTCCATGCCGGAGACATTCCCAACAGCGAGGGATCTCATTGCCATGACAGTCAATGCTGTCTGAACCCCCGGCACCGCCGGTGCGGGTAATACAGTCTCTTGGCAAGCCTCCCTTGATAGAACCATCCTCTTTTGGTACAGCAGAGCAGCACCGTTCATGATCACAGTCCCGCAGACACTCCAGGTCCCGTCGGTACTCCCACTCCCGATCCCACTTGCAGTCTCGGTGCTGTTCTCCTCCTCGGTACCGGTCGCACTTGCCGCACCGGTCGGTATCCCGTTCGCCGACCCGCTACTCGCTGCACCGTTTCAGCTCCTGGCACCGCTACAGGCACCGTGACTCCCGTAGCCGCTCCCGACGTTGAGCCTCGAGATCTCTGTCGACCTCCCGGCACCGCTGTGGTTGCAGGTCTGGATCTCTTTCCAGGTACTGGTATGCCTCCCAGTACTGGTCCCCAGTGCCGAGTTGGGCAAGGTCTGATAGAGTCAGAGACTCTGCCCATGGTCTTTCAGCACCTCCATGGCCGTCCGGACACGCATCAGTGTCTTCCCATGCGGACAGCTCTTATGCTCAGGACCGCGATTCTGGTGTGCCCACCAACAACCTGAGAGCCCATCAGGACCTCCTAAGGAGTGTAGCACTCAATATGGACCTTCAGGTGGAGGAAGTCTCGGAGGTAGAGGACCCGGTAGTGGGCATTCTATTGGCGGTTGCCCCACTAGAGGGGCCCTACCCCTTTATTTGGACCGTCCAGGCGAATGCTGATACTATATGGCAGTCCCCAGCCTCTATCCCTCCTGCGGCCAGGGGAGTCGAGCGTAAATATATGGTGCCCTCTAAGAGGTACGACTACTTGTATGTCCGTCCTCCTCCCTGCTCACTAGTCATTCAGTCCGTTGAGAGGGAATGGTATGGCCAGCAGGCGCCAGCCCCGAAATCAAAGGAGGCTAGGCGAACAGACCTACTCGGCCGCAAGGTGTACTCTGCAGAGGCCTTACGGCTCTGGGTGGCAAATCAACAAGCCTTGCTTATCTGCTATAATTATAGCACCTGGGTGGCAGTGGGTAAGTTTATGGAGCTTCTCCCTCAAGACTCCTGCCAAGAGTTCGTTGTCCTCTTGGAGGAAGGGAAAAAGGTGGCCAGAGCTTCTCTCCAGGCCTCGTTGGATGCAGCAGACTCAGCAGCCAGATCTCTGGCCTCGGGTGTTGCCGTGAGGCGCATCTCATGGCTTCAGGTTTCAAACCTCCGGCCGGAGCTGCGGTATACCATTCAGGATTTACCATTTTATGGTAAAGGCCTTTTCGCGGCAAAGACAGCCCCTGGCTGCAAAGCCTGAAGGACAACAGGGTCCTAATGTGCTCTCTCAGCGTGCATACGCCGGCGACCAAACTCAGGCCTTTCCGTCCCCAGCACACCGCCGTATTCTGTGCCTAGGCAGAGACAAGACTTTGGCAGACGGCATGGCCGAGGTGGTCGCAGACGACCGTCAGAACCCCTGTAGGGCCAAGATCAAAGTCCCTGGCAATCACCACCGGGACCAAAGACGAACTTTCGAAGGTGCGCCCGAGGGTGGCGTACCAGTTACAGGCTGGGATCCCACTCCTACTTCCTCCTGGCATGGCCCCAGTTAACTTCAGATCGCTGGGTCCTACGCACGGTGGAGTATGGGTACCACCTCCAATTTGTTCCAACCCTGTCCCTCTTCAGGGACCCCTCTCACGAGCAATTCCTCTTACAAGAAGTGCAGAAGCCAATGGACGAAAGGGGCAAGGGGTTTTACTCCCGTTCGAGTTGGGGATTAGGGAATAACGGAAGTCTCAGACCTATCCTAGACCTGCGAGGACTCAACCAGTTTATGATAAGGTTGAAGTTCCACATGGTATCCCTGGGAACCATTATCCCGTCTTTGGATCTTGGAGACTGGTATGCCACTCTCGATATGAAGGACGCGTACTTGCACATCACCATCTTCCCTCAGCACAGGAGATACCTCTGCTTTCTAGCCAACTGTCAGTACTTCCAGTTTACGGTCCTGCTGTTTGGCCTTTCTACAGCCCCATGGGTATTAACAAAGTGTATGGTCATAGTCGCCGCCTACCTCCGCCAATGTCGGATATGCGTTTTTCCATATCTGGATGATTGGCTTATCCGAGGAGACTCTGAGACACAAATCACTCAGCATGTAGGCATCGTCAAGGACCTATTCACACGTCTAGGCCTGATGATTACTATAGAAAAATGCACTCTGGTTCCCACGCAGAGGTTAGACTTCCTAGGATCTATCCTGGACTCCGACCTAGCCGGAGCCTGCTTACCGCAGCCGTGGTTTCAGACGATGGCAACAATCATCCGAGGTCTGCAGACTTTCCCAACGACCTCGGCTCGCACTTGTCTCGGTCTCCTGGGTCCCATGGTTGCCTGCAAGTTTGTAACCAAACACGCCAAGCTCCGCCTCCATACTCTCCAAGTTTGGCTCAACTCGGCGTACTGCCTGGACAGGGACCCAATGATCACGATAGTCACCATTCCCTCGAGCACCCCAGGCTCCCTAGAATGGTGGCTAACTCCCTCCCTGGTGTGGGCAGGGATGCCATTCTATCCGCCCAGCCCTCACTGTCCCTGATGACGGACGCATCATCTGTCGGCTCGGGTGCTCACCTCGGTCACCTTCGAGCTTAAGGCCTTTGGTCGTCTCAGGAGCTGGCATTCCACATCAATGTCCAAAAATGAGAACAGTCCCCCTGGGATGCCAGGGGTTCCAGCAGCAGCTGTGAGGCCATGGTGTCTCAGTGTTTACAGCCAACACAACGGCCATGTGCTACATAAACAACCAGGGAGGGACATGGTCCTCCCCCTTTTGTCAGGAGGCCATCCGTCTCTGGGACTTTTGCATAGCTCACTCGATAAATCTGGTAGCGTCCTTTCTCCCAGGCATTTGGAACGCCTTGGCGCTTCGATTCAGCAGGTCTTTCCTGTCTCACGAATGGTCGCTCTGCCCCGATGTGATGCATTCTGTTTTCCGGAAGTGGGGACTTTTCCTCACCTAGACCTGTTCGCTTACCATGAGAACAGGAAATGCCAGATGTTCTGCTCCTGCCAAGGTCTCTCCCCGGGATCGATCTCGGACGCTTTCCTGATGCCGTGGAAAGGCCAACTTCTTTATGCCTTCCTACCGTTCCCCTTGGTTCATTGGGTCCTGCTCAAACTCCGCAGGGGCAGAGCGCACATCATCATGATCACTCTAGCGTGTTCCAGGCAGCACTGATACATCACGTTGCTTGACCTGTCAATAGCCAACCCAGTTACGCTGCCACTCCACCCAAACCTCATAACTCAGGACCACAGCAGGCTTCGCCACCCGGACCTGCAGTCTCTTCACCTCACGATGTGGCTGCTGCGTGACTAAGCCGGGGTAGCAGGAAGCCTTCCACCTGGTCAACATACCTGGCCGAGTGGAAGCGTTTCTCCTACAGGTGCGAAACGCTTGATCTTACTCCTACTGAGGTCTCGATCCCCTCTATTTTGGACTACCTCTGGCCTACAACAGCAGGGCCTAGCGGTGTCATCGCTGAGGGTACACTTGGCAGGCATCTCTACCTTCACCCAGGCCTAACGTGGTCTTCCAATGTTCTCACACTCGTATCGCGGGTTTCGGAGGTTCCTTCCAGGGCTTGGAAGCGCTTTCCACCCTCAAGACGTCCGCGTCCAGACCCCACCTGGACTCACCTGGTTTTAAGCAGACTTCTGTCGTCCCCCATTCGTAGCCATTAGCAACCTGCTCGGTTTCTCTACCTGTCTTTGGAAGACAGCTTTCCCTCGGAGCCATTAACATCCGGCAGCAAAGACAGTCTCCGAGCTCAGGGCTCTTACGGTGCCTGGTCTTGCCGATACACTTGTTTCACAAAAGACAAGGTTGCAGTTTTGACCACACCCGGCTTTCCTCCCTAAGGTGGGTTTCGGGCCTTTATGTTACCCCATACCAACGGTCAATGGGAAGCACCATTGCGACTCCCTGGAACGTCTTGTAGAGCGGCTTGCCAATTTATATTGAGTGGACAAAACCATTTCGTAAATGCCCCACTCTCCCCTATCGCGGGTAGACCAAAGGAAAGGCCTGTTTCTCTCAGAGGATCTATCTTGGGTGAGTGCGTGCATCTGCACTTTCATGATTTGGTTCATATTTCCCCACGCCCCTTCACCGTGCATTCTACCAGGGTCCGCGGCTTCATCTGCTCCTTGCGGGTCGTTGCACTCCCACGAACTCTGTCGCGCAGCTCCATGTCCTCGGTTCCAGACTTTTGCTTTTGCATTATTCTCGGGTTCAACAGTCAAGAGTGCTGCAGCTCTTGGCTCCAGCACTGTTTACCATTCTGCCACATTTCACTCCGACCCCACCGCCTAGGTGAGGCTTGGGAATCACCTAACTGGAATGGACATGAGCAAGCACTTGAAGAAGAAAAGACCGTTACTCACCTTTGTAACTGTTGTTCTTTGAGATGTGTTGCTCATATCCATTCCAAACCCACCCTCCTTCCCCTCTGTCGGAGTAGCTGGCAAGAAGGAACTGAGGGGCGGTTGGCTGAGCAGGGGTATATATCCGGCACCGTCTAGGGAGCGCCCAGCTGACCCACTGAGAGTTGCTAGGGTAAAAATCTTCCGACGAACGTGCACACCTAATTGGAATGGATATGAGCAACACATCTCGAAAAACAACAGTTACAAAGGTGAGTAACCGTCTTTTTTTTGTATTTGTGCTAATGCATGCCCTGTTCGTTTCTCCATCATATCCATGTTATTCCAACCATGGGATTTTCTCTGCTCTACAGTACCAGAAGTCAAGATGGCAGTTATCAAAAGATTTGGTTCCCTCTTCTGGGAAAACTGCCAGATACATTGCTTCAAAAGCTGAAACATATTCTGGGAACTTTGATCAACAGTCTTAAAACATTACATTAACTCTTCTTAAAAGTTCCATTTACAGTGCCTAATAAATCAAAAGGTCAAATATGACCTGAAATGCAGGTCAGTTGAGACAGATGTGGAAGGATAAGCCTTGGTGCTTGGATAAGAAAAATCATTTGACAATAAATTTGTCTCCATCATAACCAGGCTTATTGCCATTCCCACAATAGGATTTTTGTGGCATACAGAGGCACCATCACAAGTGGCACTGTTATACTTAAAAAATGAAAACCAGCAGGGTCTTATTTAGGAGATAAGGCAATATGCTGTGTTTATTGTGAATACAGAAAGAAATAATCAGTTATAGCTATAACATTCCTCTCTCTCTCTCTCTCTCTCTCTGTAAGATTGTTGTTACAGTTCTTCGAGTGATTGCCCATATCCATTCCAGTTAGGTGCGCGCGCGCCGCGTGCATGTTTGTCGGAAGATTTTTACCCTAGCAACGCTCGGTGGGTCGGTTAGGCGCCCCCTGGAGTGGCGCCACCATGGCGCCGGATATATACCCCTGCCGACCCAACCGCCCCTCAATTCCTTCTTACCGTCCGTGTCGGTCGTTGGAAGAGTGGAGCGTGGCTTAGCTGACCTCCACTTCCCTAGCTTCTTGTAGCTCTTTCATCGTTATTGTGTATCTAGTTCAATTTTCTATATTTCTAGTTAGTTTTATTAATTTCTTTAACGTAGTTATTGTATATAGTTAAGAGGGGTTGGGGATTAGCCCTTTCACCTCACCCAGTGCCAGGGCCCATGCCCGGTTCACCGGGTTTCAACCGTGCTCGGCTTGTCACAAGCCAATGCCGACAGGAGATCCTCACGACTCCTGTGTTAAGTGCCTGGGGGAATCCCACCTCGCAGACAAGTGCCACATCTGCAAGGCCTTCAAGCCGCGGACGAAAAAGGAGCGGGACTTTCGTCTCAAACAGCTCCTGATGGAGGCAGCTCTTACTCCTCTGCCCCTGGCACCGAGTACCAGACAGTCCGCACTGGGGAGAAGTGCATCTTCAGCACCGGAGCGCACTGGCACTGCGAAGGCCCCTCGGCACCAACTGTTGCCAGCCCAGAAGCCTGCCCGGCACCGTGCTCTCTCCCCACAGGTCAAGAAGCACAAGGCTCCTGCGACTCCCGTGCCTGCGTCGCAGTCAGAGCACCCGTCTAAGTCAGACCGCCCGGCACCGACAACTGCCGCGGCCCTGACAACTTCAGCACCGTTGATTCCGGCCTCGCAAGAGCCGTCGAGTCCGGTGCCTGACAGCTCCCGGGCATGCGCCGTGGTTGAGCTTATTGTTCCCTCCATGCCGGAGACATTCTCTACGGCAAGGGAGCTGATTGCCCTGACAGAGTCTGCACTACCTCAACCTCCAGCACCGGTTATCCAATCAATAGGCAAGCCTGCCCTACTGAGACCATCCTTGCTCGGCACCGCCAAAAGGCACCCGTCATGATCGAGGTCCCGTCGGCGTTCTCAGTCCTGATGCCGCTCACAGTCCTGGTACCGGTTGTACTCACGGCACCGTTCGAGATCTCGCTCACCGACCGGATACTCTTGACACCGATCCAGCTCCCGGCACCGTTCACGGTACCGCACCTCTCGCAGCTGCTCTCGACGTCGAGCTTCGAGGTCCCGGTCAACCTCCCGGCACGGCTCCACTCTAAGGTCCTGGTCTCATTCCCGGTACTGGTACGGCACCCGGTACTGTTCTCCAGACACAGAGACCCTTCCCAAGTGGTTTCAGCTCCTCCGTGGCTGTCTCGCCATACACGTGTATCATCACACGCAGACAGTGCTTCCTACGCACAGGACTGTGATTCGGATACACACAGCCGAGTCTTCCCAGAGACCCACGGCCCAGACTAGGGACCTCATCAGTGGTCCTTCTGGACACCTTGGGCATATCACCAAGCCCAAGGTGGACCTGCAGTGACATCACGCTCCGTTCCATCGGAACACCGGGTGCCAGAGGCCACTGTCAGCTGCCCCCTTCCTGAGGGTACAGAGGAAGCTTCTATCCACGCACAGGACCCTCAGATCCTACCGGTCCCTGATGTCCCCCATGATCAGGAGCCCATACAGGACCTACTCGTCCTGGGCCTTTCGTTTTCCTCTTCCCCGGATGAAGTGGTAGTGGGGACATCCTCAACAAGCCCTCCTCCAATTGACCTCAGGGCACACCAGGACCTCCTGAGGCACATCGCCCTGAATATAAACCTGCAGGTGGAGGAGGTTCCAGAGTTTGAGGACCCGGTGGTAGATATATTGTTGGCAGATGGACCAACTCGAGTGGCCTTCACCGTTCGTTCATTCGATCGATTCAAGCTAAGGCAGATACCATCTGGCAATCCCCGGCATCTATTCTGTCCACGGCCAGAGGAGTTGAACGGAAGTACATGGTGCCCTCTAAGGGCTATGAGTAATTATACATGCACCTTCCTCCCTGCTCACTGGTAGTACAGTCCGTAAATGAACGGGAGCGCCATGGCCAGCAAGCCCCTACCCCAAATCTAAGGAGGCTAGGCACATGGATTTGTTGGGCCGTAAAATCTACTCCGCGGGGGGCCTCCAACTCAGCGTGGTGAACCAACCCTGGGAGGCGGTAGGGAGATTCACAGAGCTGGTCCCGCAAGACTCCCGCCAAGAATTTAAGGCACTATTGGAGGAAGGAAAGAAGGTGGCGACAACTTCTCTCCAGGCCTCGCTGGACGCTGTCGATTCGGCAGCTAGAACTGTGGCCTCTGGAATCGCCATGAGGCGTATATCATGGCTTCAGGTGTCAGGCCTGCCACCTGAACTTCAGCACACTATCCAAGACTTGCCATTCGATGGCCAGGGTCTATTCTCCGAGAAGACGGACCCCAGGCTACAGAGTCTGAAAGATAATTGGATGATTATGTATTCGCTCGGGATGCATACACCACAGCCTCAACGAAGATCCTTCCGCACCCAACCTCAACGCCTGTACCCCCCGCCTAGACCAAGACAGGACTTTGGCAGGAGATGAAGTCGAGGCAACTGCAGGCGACAGTCTGGACCTCAAGGGGGTCAGAATAACGGTCCCTCCAAGCCAACGACGGGACCCAAACCAAACTTTTTAGGGTGCACCCGAGAGCGGTGTACCAGTTGTCTCCCAGGATCCTTTTCAGTTTTACAGCCACCTTTCCTCTGTGTGTGGACCCAATTAACCTCGGATTGTTGGGTCCTACACACGGTAGAATTCGGATACCACCTCCAGTTTATTTCACTCCTTCCCTCTCAAACGCCCCCCCCCCCGTCCCTTTTCAAGGACCCCTCTCACGAGTAGTTCCTCTTGCAAGAGGTACGGACGCTCCTTGCCATGGGAGCTATAGAGGAGATACCGAAGGACTTAAGGGACAAGGGGTTCTATTCCCGATATTTCCTAATCCCCAAAGCGAAAGGAGTCCTCAGGCCTATCCTAGACCTGCAAGGACTGACCAAGATCATGAAAAAGTTCAAGTTCCGCATGGTATCCTTGGGGACCATCATCCCATCCTTGGATCCCGGAGTCTGGTATGCGACCCTCAGTATGAAGGACGCATATTTCCACATTGCCATTTACCCTCCGCACAGACGGTACCTCCGGTTTGTGGTCAACCATCAGCATTTTCAGTTTACGGTCCTTTTGGCCTCTCTGCAGCCCCTCGGGTATTCACAAAGTGCATGGCTGTAGTCGCTGCCTCCCTCCGTTGTCGTCAAATACACGTCTTCCTGTACATCGATGATTGGCTCATTCGAGGGACCTCTGAGGCCCAAGTCACCAGTCATGTGGGCGTCGTCAAGGACTTCTTCAGGCGACTAGGCCTGATGATCAACCTAGAGAAATCTACTCTAGTGCCCACACAAAGAATAGAGTTTATTGGGGCCATCCTGGACGCCAGTCTTGCAAGGGCCAGTTTACCACGACCCCGGTTTCAGGCAATAGTATCAATTATACAAAGTCTTCAAAACTTCCCGATAACTTCAGCTTGCACTTGTCTCGGCCTCCTCGGTCACATGGCTGCCTGCACGTTCGTGACCAAGCACGCCAGATTTCATCTCAGTCCCCTTCAAACTTGGCTCGCCTCGGTTTACCGCCCAGGCAGGGACGTCATAGACATGGTAGTTGTAGCTGTTGTTCTTCGAGATGTGTTGCTCATATCCATTCCAGTTAGATGTGCACGCGCCGCGTGCATGTTCGTCAGAAGATTTTTACCCTAGCAACACTCGGTGGGTCGGCTGGGCGCCCCCTGGAGTGGTGCCGCCAGGGCGCCGGATATATACCCCTGCCCAACCCAACCACCTCTCAGTTCTTTCGTGCTGGCTACTCCGACAGTGGGGAAGGAGGACGGGTTTGGAATGGATATGAGCAACGCATCTCGAACAACAGTTACAAAGGTGAGTAACCGTCTTTTACCAGCCTTAGAGTTGTTCGTGCCAAGTCACTGGCCAGGTGGTCTGGACACGAGGATGGAGCTGAGTCTTGTCAGATGTGCATCCGATACTCCTGGAGGGTGGTTGCGGAACCAGACTCAAAGTTCTCAGATTTTAGAGTCTGCCTTTATAGGGATTCATCCTCATTCAGATCTATAGGGTTTGCTTCGTCATGTTGTTTTCATGTTTGAAGTGATAATCAATCACTGTTCTCAAGTTTAAAATGGTAGTCAGTCACGCAGATGGCACAGCAATGATGGCTTGTTGTTATCTTGTTCTTCGGTTCTCCAGCCCCCCCCCATCCTTGGGGCAGTTGGGGGGTGGATTCTGGCGTGCCCTTGGTTATTTTACCAAACGCATTCTCATTCTTTGGCCTATTGGTTTTTCCTCTAGATATAGTGTTATTTATTAGGCTGGCAGTTCAACCTTTTATTACTCATTCAAACATACATCTGCGATCACACCCTGTTTTACTTAACATACTTCCTACATTTTATTACCTATGCATTCTTTAACATAACTATTCTCAAGTCACTGGGGCATGACAGACTCCAATGAATCTATCCATGCCACTTGTTACACATGAAAAGAAAACAAGCAAGATAGAAATGTAAAAGTGGAGGAACAACAAATTTTGTTTCTGAGTTCAAAAGAACATTTGTAATATGTTGTTATCGCTTTTAGAACTGACTCTTTCTCTCTGGATGTTTTTCTACAATTAGCACAGACCTTGAAAACTAACAGGCCTGCTTCAATTAGCAGCAGCTGAGAGATTAGGCTGGGAGACATATTTCTTTCTAATAATACAAGCCAAATTTGGGGTCTATACTGGACCATACTTTTCCCCAAAACATCAACGTATATTAATTACTTTTAATCCAGCAGCACTCTTCTGCTAAAGGTGATGTCTTACATGTTTTGCACATCTTATTGCAGGTCTTGGAGAATATTTGTGTAGATGGACTATGAAACCAATCTTGCAGGCTTCCTCATAGTCCAAAAAAAGCCTTTTAATTCCATGAAGAAAACACTTCTTAGTCAATGTACAGTTGTACAGATACTGATTCTGTAGCAGTAAAGCCTCTTTTGTAGACCTATTTGCTAAACTTTTGATGGTTTGTCTGGTTGTTAGTAACAATAATGGGTAAAGAGCTGTAGATCTCCTGAATGGCTTTATCCTGATACCTTGTTTTGATATCCAGAATATGCCATTGTTTTTCTTTTGGGTTTTACATTAAGTCAATATATCAGGAAGGACTATCTTGTGTGATTTGTGAAAAGGGGAAATAACTTTCAGTATGAAGGCTGGATCCAGGCAAGGCACTGCTTTGTCCAAGTGGAAGGTGCAATATTGAGAAACCATTGACACAGAAAAGGAATCTGAATTCTAGCAGGATTAGGAAATGTGAGCTGGAACTCTGTGGGCCACTGCAGTATCCACCTTGCTTTGCAGGAGCCCTTTTGACTTGGATAGATAACATCCAAAACTACTATTGTGTGTCCCCATAACAAAGACCATGGGGATGTCTAGCCATTAACTTAAACTCAATATGCCAAAATGGACCTCTTATCTTCCCCCCAAGTGCTTACACCTTTCTCAGTCATTGTGGACCACTCTTTTCCTTGTTACTAAGGCCCATAACCAGGGTGTCATCTTGATTTGGCCCTCTTTCTACATCCCTGCATCCACACAATGTCTGAATCATCCTTCTTTCATCCCACATACAATCTCTAAAATCCAGCTTTCCTCTCCATCGACACAGGTTCTTCTCCTCCTCCTCCTCTTGTCATGTCAAATGTTACAACACTCTCCTCTCAGAATTTGACAAATACTATTGTGCTCCAAACTCATATTCCTGGTTTGTTGCTTCCACAGTATCATTCCTCCCCTGGCTCCCCCAAATCAAACACTAATTACCTGTCTTCATTTTTAAGTTCTTTCATGGCCTGTCACTGCCTGTGAAGGTGTTGACTCACCACTGGAGCACATCCCTGTCTGATGTAGCAACTCTCTCCCGCCAATGGTCACTATGGCACTGCTGTGGTCTGCCTCTTCCTGCCACTTGGTCCTTCTGCAGGTCGTTTTAAAGTCTCTCTCTTCCGGCGTACTCAGTGAACAGAAACAAGGGAAGTTAACACACATGAATCATTCTAAAGCTGGTTTGAGGCTCTCTTCCTTCAGAGGGTGCTTGTCAGTTTGTAACCCTAAATTGAGTTAATAAGTAATAAAGAGGAATGATCCCCTCTCCAACTGAGTCAGCATCTGGCCTTCCTCTCCCTCAGAGAGAGGCTGTCAGGCAGCTCATCTGGAGAGTTCTTGCCTTCAGTCAGACCTCTCTCCAGGAGCTGAGCAGTGACTTCTGCTCTCCTCTCTGGTCTGCCATCAGCTGAGTCGGGTTTCTCCCTCTGAAGCTCTTCCTTCCAATGTTGGCATCTGTCACAGGTGCATTGGATGGAGCCATGTGAACCCACATTAGCTTGTTAACTCCCCATGTTGCCCTATGGAGTTAGTATACTCCATCACACTGCTCATCTATCATATTTTTACAGTATTGAGATATTGACTCCCACCTTTATTCTGCAAAAATGCCAGTTTTGATAATTTAAATTTTTTTTCAAAAAGCACCTTTGTCCTTTCTCCTATTTAAAATGTTAATTGGTTGAAATTCAAATATTGATAAATATTATACTAAATGTGCAGAAAATAGTGTGTGGTAGAACTCAGCTTTGGAAGTATGCCAGGGTAAATAAGATGTCATTGAAAGAGGGACCAGCAGGAGGTGACAGAAATCACTGTTTCTGAATTCATGTTATCTATAGGCAATAGAACTAAGAAGAATAAGAATTCTTACTTTGTTTTATTGTAGATGCCTGCAAGGAAGAGTTATTTTCTTTCTATTTCTTGGCAGTAATTTCACAAACGTAAATGCAACATGGTGAGTTTGAATCCCTCTCTTAGGTTAAAGTTTGTGTACCTCATCAACACTTTTCACCTCCAGTAGTTAGGGAAACAGTATTGTGAACTTGTTGGGGATTGAGTTCATAAAATCTACAAGTTCATAAACCTGAACATCTCAAAATTGCAGTAGCTATGGTGCATAAATTTGCAGTATGGTGTGCTGCATTGCTTTCTTCTTGTCTTTCAAACCACTGCAAAGCGATGTCCAATGTACTAAAGATTTCAGAATGTGGAGGGATATCAACTAGTTTTTCATTGACATGGCTTTCGTTATGTGATATTTTTCCCACCCAGCCCCACCTTCCAGTCAGGAAAAATGGTACATATAACTGGTCGTTTGTAACATTGGTGTTCATAAAATCGTGGTTGTACTGTAATGTTCCTGAATCTGTGTCCTGCATGATTATATGGCCAAGATTCTGTTTTAAATGTTGCTCAACTAAAACCACAGTAAAAGATGGCACTTTTGTAATTCTTTTAATTGGGGGAGGATGATGTTCAACCATGCTAGGGGAATATCTACACTAAAGATGTACTTCAGGTTAATTGATTGCCATTGAGATAGTTAATACATTTGTAAAGTCTAGTTTGGACAGTCCCCAAATGCTTGTTTCAGGACACAAATGTTAGTTGTGTTTGTACTCCAGGCTATGTCATCACTGCCCCAAAAGGTGTGTTTTTACGGAGAGAGAACTAATGCACACTAGTAATCTTGCTATAAAGTTTTAATGGAATCAAGTCATAGGTAGCTTTTAACCCAGTATAGTTAGAAGTCAACGCTATATATTCCACACCCACAGTTGACTTTTCCTACTTACATCATGATAAAACTTACCCTACTTTCCTCTAGGGTTTTATAGCGAGATAACTAAACATGCACTGATGCTTTCACATCACTTTTTTTTTTTGTGGGGGGGGTGTAGGGCGGGAACTGTGAAGACATAGCCTTACGGATCAGCTTGGGATAAACTACAAACTTTGTAGCTTGAAACAAATGTTTGAGGAATTTCTAGAATAGTCTTTACAAATGTGTTACTACCTTGACTCAATTGGCTATCGACTCAGACTAAAAAAAACTCATGAAGCTATTTCCTAATAAGAAATACATTTCTTTTGCATTGTTATTGTGACAAGATGAAATGTCAAACTGGTTTTTACTAAATAAAGCCCGTCTTTTCTTTCTTGACTATTTTTATCTTAAGATTGTAACACGAAGGATTCATAACTGCCTAGTGGCAATAACTTCTTGTTTAAGGATCTATGAGTTGCACATACACTGTGGTGGAGTCAATTCAAGGCTGCTCAGGAGTCAATACAGTATATAGGATTGCATGCGTCCTCAAAATTCCTTCTGGAGAATGCATCACAGTTGTGCCTTGCATTGTTCTGTGCTTTCTCCCTTTCATTTCAGCATTTGAGACCCTGTGTTAGAGGATCAAAAAATAAATCCTTTTATCTAGTACTCATATTAATTATTCATTGTGCATTGTCAGTGGATTGCCACTTGAGGCTTGAATTAGTGCTAATTAATCTTGTAGTTTCACATTTTATAGAACATTGTTACCACAGCATTGCAGTGGTCTGGTTACAAAAACAGTTGGTTGCCCATTTTCACCATTCATTGTCATGTCATATATATCTTTTCATTTAACTCATTTTGTTTACTGTATGTGGGTACCATAGGTTTATCTTGCCATAGTCTTATTCATGGTCCATTGTATAGTGAATTATTTGTATCAACCCTTTTTTATTTTAAACCTTTTTATTAAAACACAGAAATGTATTTGTTTATGGGTCAGATGCTCATTTAAACATAAAGAAGCCTTTATCTTTCTAACATCAGAGAAGAGATCTGGGAAAAATACTTAACTGTAGAGAGAGAATTACCGAGTAACTCCTGCTTGGTGTGTCCTGAAAGTAGTATCATTCAAAGCTAACACACTCATTCCTTTTACCTCAAAAGTTGAATTTAGATTGGTAGTTAGTTAGTTGGCTTTGGAAACAATGATTTTGTATATATCATCTGGTTGTTAAATGTATGTAAAAGTCTTCTGATGTATTTGTGTGAGAATTTCTAAAGACTGTATGTGAACACAAGCCTTCGGACAAGGGATTTAAGCAGAACGGTGGTTTTGTTTTTTCTTTAGTGTATATTCAAATTATGCAATTATATAGTGGGCAATTCTTGATCTTTACTTTGCAATAACTTATAAACCATTCTAAAGCTCTTCAGTCTCATCAGTTAGTCCTTATTGATACCGCTTGAAACATCTTTCTGTTTAAGCTTTTCAGAATTTTGAAATAATTGTAGTTATCTATCTACCTCATAAAGGTAATGAGGAACAGAAAGCTAATTTAATGCATTGATACGAGTTTACTTAGTGTTGTGGCAAAGGCTTCTGTTAAAAATTTTTTTAAAGGCCTTCTTGACTCTCTTCATGAGTATTGACTAATTGTAGAGAGAGTTTATTTTAAGGAGACTTAGTTATGATCCTCATTGCCTAATATCTATTATTTTCACAATCTGTCACAAAAGTTTAAAACTGTTTTAATATCAATTCCACTTGTTGTGTTTTCCATAGCAGAAATAATGACTCTGTATAAGTCTTATGAATATCATAGACCACAAAATCAACAACTGGGAACAACATAATTAAAGTATTTCATATCTATTCATATTTAACCTTTCAGGCTTGTTTGCTGATTAATATTAGCTGAAGGTGGAGTTAATTGATTTGTCATAAAGCTACTAAGCTGTAATATTTATAATTATAATCAAAATACTGTCACAACCTTATTCATAGTGGTGTATTAATGGGCATTTTATAGTAAACCACCAAGGGAAACTTTTCTTACATGCTAATCTGGTCTCTTGGGATTCTTTTAAGGCAGTCAATTTGATAATTACAAGGTGGTACATGCAGTTCGGACAGCCACTTGAAAGGGTGTTCTTTAAGCTTTTGAAATCTCCTTTTGCGTAGTTTGTTATTTCTGTCTAGGATGTCCGATAGTGCTGTCTTCTTCCATTGGTAAAATTTATTTTTTGTTTAGGTTTGTAATATTAATAGTCTCCTTCAGATCAGACAAAAAGAATACAAACTTTTTTCTTTTGCAGGCTCGGGACTTTCCAAAGAGGCTTATTACAATATGAGGTGACTGTTCAGTGTCAGATCAGAAATCTCATTTGCTGGTTCTAAAACAGAATCTAACCAACCAGTTTTGAATCAGCTAGGACAGAATCCCTAGAGTGACTGCAAATCTCAAGATGGCTTGCAAACCTCAAATTTTGGAATGTTTGTTTTGCTAAACCAAAAATCCCAGGTGGCTGAGCTGTTACTTGTACCTTCTTAAGAGAGGAAAATGATTAGGTATAGGCCTGAGGTCTGTCTAATTAGAAAAATAATATAACCTAAGGCTATGTCTACATTAGAGACTTTACAGTGGTACAGCTGTACTGATGCAGCTGTGCTGCTGTAAAATCTCTCGTGTAGCTGCTCTAAGCGGATGGGAGAGAGCTCTCCTGTAGACATAATAAAACCACCCCCAAGGAGCAGCGGTAGCTATGTCTGCTACAATGGCCTGAGTATCAATTATGTTCACCCAGCAGGTCTGATGCAGTGACCCTTCTGGAATTTATGACCTTCTTAAAAATCTAAGTATTTAGTTTAAACAGTAGAACTAGAGAAGGATTTGCTTAAGTCTACATGCATGCCTGTCTTACCTAAAGGCATGTGATCCCCTGATGGTGAGCTAGGTAGGCCTTAACATCATCTGATACCATAGCAGGTGGTGGGTATCCGTCTGCTGTCCCTGAACAACTACTCATGTACAGCTCTTCTTTTCCTCTCTCATCTCCTCCCCAGAGAATCTTTTAAATATGCTTATACAGATGCCCCCTGGGTTACACAAACCCGACTTCCACAAATCCGCACTTACGGAAAAAGCTCCATAAGCTAGAAATAGGAGAGTGTGGTGTGTTTTGTTTGTTTGTTTGTTTGTTTTTGGTGTAATGGTCGGGAGTATGTTTCTGACTTATGCAAAATTCGAGTTACACAAGGCGTTCTGGAATGGAATGCTTGCGTAAGTTGGGAAGCATCTGTAGTACCTTTGAGCTTTTGTTTCCCAATCTTTTTCTTTAATCATATTGTATCTTAATCATCTTCTTCGAGTGTTTGCTCATATCCATTCCAGTTAGATGTGCACGCACCACGTGCACGTTCGTTGGAAGATTTTTACCCTAGCAACACTCGGTGGGTCGGCTGGGTGCCCCCTGGAGTGGCGCTGCCATGGTGCCACATATATACCCCTGCCGACCCGACCGTCCCTCAGTTCCTTCTTACCGCCCGTGTCGGTCGTTGGAACAGTGGAGCGCGGCTTAGTTGATCTCCACTTCCCTAGCTATTCGCTTGTTTCTAATCGTTATTGTGTATATAGTTCAATTTTCTATAGTTCTAGTTAGTTTTATTAATCCTTTTAAGTAGTTCTTGTATATAGTTAAGAGGGATCGGGGATCAGCCCCTTCCCCTCACCTGGTATCGGGGCCCATGCCTGGTTCACTGGGCTTCAAACCGTGCTCGGCGTGTCATAGGCCGATGCCCACAGGAGACCCTCACGACTCCTGCCTCAAGTGCTTGGGCGAATCCCATCAAGCCCCGGACAAAAAAGGAGCGGGACTTTCGTCTCAAGCAGCTCCTGATGGAGGCAGTTCTCACTTCTCCACCTTCGGCACCAACCACTGCACCGGGGAGAAGTGCCTCTTCTGCACCAGAGCGCACGGGCACCGGAAAGGCCCCTCGGCACCAGCCATCACCAGCCAAGGATCCTGCCCAGCACCGCTCTCTCTCCCCAAGGATCAAGAAGCACAAGACTCCTGCGGCTCCCGTGCCTACTCTGCAGTCAGAGCGCCTGCCTAAGTCGGACCGCCCGGCGCCGTCAACTGCCGCGGCCCTGACATCTTCTGCACCGTTGATTCCGGTCTCGCAAGAGCCATTGAGTTCGGTGCCCACCAGCTCCCCGACGCACACTGTGGATGAGCTTATCGTGCCCTCCATGCCGGAGACATTCTCTACGTCAAGAGAGTTGATTGCCTTGACGGAGCCTGAGCTTCCTCAACTCCCAGCACTGCCGGTGTGGGTTGTGCAATCAATAGGCAAGCCTGCCCTGCTGAGACCGTCCTCGCCTGGTACCGCTGAAAGACACCGGTCATGATTGAGGTCCTGCAGACATTCTCGGTCCCGTCACCAATCCCGGTCCTGATGCCGCTCACAGTCCCGGTACCACTCTCCATCTAGGTACCGGTCGTACTCGCGGCACCGTTTGAGATCCCGATCGCCGACCCAATACTCTCAGCACCGATTGAGGTCCCGGCACCGCTCACGGCACCGTACCTCTCGCAGCCGATCTCGATGTTGGGATTCGAGGCCCTGGTCGACCTCCCGGCACTGCGCCGGTCGCAGGTCCCGGTCTCATTCTTGGTACCTGTATGACTCCCGGTACCATTCTCTGGTGCCACGTGGAGACGGATCGACCAGACGCAGAGACCCTCCCAAAGCGGTTTCAGCTTCTCCGTGGCCACCTCGGCATGCATCTGTATCATCCCATGCGGACAGTGCTTCCTATGGTGATTCAGATACACACAGCTGGGTCATTCAAGGGACCTACAGCCCAGACCAGGGACCTCATCAGTGGTCCTTTTGGATGCCTTGGGCATATCACCAAGCCCAAGGCGAACCCACTGTGCCATCACGCTTCATTCCTTCAGAGCACCGCGTGCCAGAGGCCACTGTCAGCTGACCTCCTCCTGCTGGTACGGAGGAAGCTCCCGCCACGCACCGGACCCACAGGTCTTTCCGGCCCCGGATGTCCCCCATCATCAGGAGTCCATCTAGGACCCACTCATCCCGGACTTTCATCTTCCTCTTCCCCAGATGAAGTGGTAGCGGGGGCATCATCATTGGGCCCGCCTCCAATTGACCTCAGGTCACACCAGGATCTCCTGCAGCGTGTCGCCCAGAATATCAACTTGCTGATAGAGGAGGTTCCAGAGGTTGAGAACCCGGTGATAGATATATTATCAACGGAGGCACCAACCCGAGTGGCCTTACCGTTCATTCGTTCGATCCAAGCTAAGGCAGATACCATCTGGCAATCCCTGGCATCTATCCCACCCACAGTCAGAGGGATTGAACGGAAATACATGGTACCCTCCAAGGGGTACGAGTACTTGTGTGCACCCTGCTCATTGGTTGTACAGTCCGTCAATAAACGGGAGCGTCATGGCCAGCAAGCCCCTGCCCCAAAATCAAAGGAGGCTAGGCTAATGGATTTGTTGGAACGTAAAATCTATTCAGCGGGAGGCCTCCAACTCAGGGTAGCGAATCAACAAGCCCTGCTTAGTAGGTATAATTACAACACCGGGGGGGTGGTAGGGAAATTCACAGAACTGGTCCCACAAGACTCTCGCCAGGAATTTACGGCACTATTGGAGGAAGGAAAGAAAGTGGCGCGGACCTCCCTGCAGGCCTTGCTAGATGTCGCCGATTCGGCAGCTAGAATGGTCGCCTCTGGAATCGCCATGTGATGTATATCGTGGCTTCAGGTGTCAGGCCTGCCACCTGAACTTCAGCACACTATACACGACTTACCTTTCAGTGGCCAGGGCCTGTTCTCACAGAAGACGGACCCTAGGCTACAGAGTCTGAAAGACAATTAGGTGATTATGCGTTCGCTTGGAATGCATACGCCACAGACTCAAAGAAGGTCCTTCCGCACCCAACCTCAGCACCCTTACTCCCTGCCTAAGCCAAGACAAGAATTTGCCAGAAGGCGAGGTTGTGCCAACCACAGGTATCACTCTGGACCTCAAGGGGGTAACAATACCGGTTCCACCAAGCCAACGATGGGACCCAAATCAAACTTTTGAGGGTGCGCCCAAGAGCAGTGTACCGATTGTCTACCAGGATCCTTTTCTGTTTTACAACAGCCTTTCCTCGTTCCTCCCTGCGTGGTCCTAGTTAACCTCGGATCGTTGGGTCCTATGCACGGTGGAGTTGGGATACCACCTCTAGTTTATTTCACCCCTTCCCTTCCGACCCCCCTCCTTGTCCCTCTTCAGGGACCCCTCTCACGAGCAATTCCTCCTGCAAGAGGTACAGAAGCTCCTTACAATGGGAGCTATGGAGGAGGTACCGAAGGAATTCAGGGGCAAGGAGTTTTATTCCCGATATTTCCTAATCCCCAAAGCAAAAGGAGGCCTCACGCCTATCCTAGACCTGCGAGGACTGACCAATTTCATGAAAAAGTTCAAGTTCCGCATGGTATCCCTGGGGACCATCATCCCTTCCTTGGATCCTGGAGATTGGTACGCCGCTCTCGATATGAAGGACTCGTATTTCCACATTGCAGTTTATCCTCAGAACAGACGGTATCTACGGTTTGTGGTGAACCATAAACACTTTCAGTTTTACAGTCCTTCAATTTGGCCTCTCTTCAGCCCCTCGGGTATTCACGAAGTGCATGACGGTAGTCGCCGCATCCCTCCGCTGTCGTCGAATACATATCTTTCCATACCTCGACGACTGGCTCATTCGAGGGACCTCAGAGGTACAAGTCACCAGTCATGTGGGCATCGTTAAGGACCTATTCATGCGACTAGGCCTGATGATCAATCTGGAAAAATCTACTCTAGTGCCTACACAAAGAATAGAGTTCATCGGGGCCAATCTGGACTCCAATCTTGCAACAGCCAGTTTACCACTACCCCGTTTTCAGGAAATAGTATCAATTATACAAAGACTTCAAAACTTCCCGATAACCTCGGCTCGCACTTGCCTCGGCCTCCTTGGTCACATGGCTGCATGCACATTTGTGACAAAGCATGCCAGACTGCGCATGCGCCCCCTTCAAACTTGGCTCGCCTCAGCCTACCGCCCAGGCAGGGACGCCATAGACATGGTGGTCACCCTTCTTCCGAACATCCTAGGCTCCCTCGACTGGTGGCTGACGCCATCCCTGGTGTGCACAGGTCTACCGTTCCATCCACCACAGACCTCCATGTCCCTGACAACGGACGTGACATCTCTCAGCTGGGGTGCTCACCTAGGACACCTTCGCACTCAAGGCCTTTGGTCACCTCGGGAGTTGGTGTTTACACATAAATGTCCGAGAACTGAGAGCAGTCCGCCTGGCGTGCCAGACGTTCCATCGCCATCTACGGGGTTGTTGTGTCTCAGTGTTTACAGATAACACAACGGCCATGTATTACATAAACAAGCAGGAAGGGACATGATCCTCCCCCCTTTGTCAGAAGGCGATACAATTATGGGACTTCTGCATAGCCCACTCAATAGACCTGGTAGCATCCTTTTTCCCAGGAGCCCGGAACACTCTGGCAGATCAACTGAGCAGATCCTCCTTCTCTCATGAGTGGTCGATCCATCTGGACAGTCTCCATTCTGTCCTCCAGAAGTGGGGGTTTCCCCACATAGACCTCTTTGCCTCCAGAGAGAACAGGAAGTGCCAGGTGTTCTGCTCCCTGCAAGGTCGTTCCCCGGGCTCCCTTTCGGACTCACTCCTAATTCCGTGGAAAGGACACCTCTTTTATGCCTTCCCTCCATTTCCACTCGTCCACAGAGTCCTACACAAGTTCCGCAGGGACAGAGCACACCTAATCCTGATCACTCCAGCATGGCCGAGACAGCATTGGTACACCCTGTTGCTCGACCTCTCGGTGGCAAACCCCATCCCCCTGCCACTCTGACCGGACCTCATAACACAGGACTTGGGCAGGCTTCATCACTCGGACCTGCAATCCCTTCATCTGACAGCATGGCTGCTGTCTGGTTAAGCCAGTCTGAATTGCGTTGTTCCGCACCAGTACAACAGGTGCTGTTGGGAAGCAGAAAGCCTTCCACGCAGACAACATATCTTGCCAAGTGGAAGCGCTTCTCCCACTGGTGCACTCAGCGTAACTTTGCCCCCGGACGCATATCTGTCCCCATTATTTTGGATTATTTATGGACCCTCAAAGAGCAGGGCCTGGTGGTCTCTTCTTTAAGGGTGCATCTTGCAGCTATTTCCGCCTTCCACCCGGGGGAAAGTGACAGTTCAATCTTTTCTCACCCCATAGTTTCCAGGTTCCTTAAAGGATTGGAGCGATTGTACCCTCAAATCAAACGCCCAACCCCTACCTGGGATCTAAACCTGGTGTTAGCTAGGCTTATGGGTCCCTCCTTTGAGCCTCTAGCCACATGCTCGCTGCTGTACCTTTCCTGGAAGACAGCCTTCCACGTCGGTATTACCTCGGCTAGACGAGTCTCGGAACTTGGAGCTCTGACAGCTGATCCCCCATATACGGTCTTCCACAAGGACAAGGTACAGCTGCGACCTCACCCGGCATTCCTCCCTAAGGTGGTGTCTGCCTTCCACATTAATCAAGACATCTTTCTACCGGTCTTTTTCCCGAAGCTGCACTCATCGCTTCGGGAACAACAGCTGCATACTTTGAATGTCCGCAGGGCTCTCGCCTTTTATATCGAGAGGACCAAACCCTTCCGACGTTCGCCTCAGCTCTTTGTAGCTGTCGCAGAGCGGATGAAAGGCATGCCAGTCTCTTCCCAACGAATTTCATCTTGGATTACATCCTGTATCCGGACGTGCTATGACTTGGCTCACGTTTCGGCTAACCATCTCACTGCCCATTCTACTCAGGCTGAAGCCTCATCTGCTGCTTTCCTGGCCCATGTTCCCATCCAGGAAATATGTCGCGCTGCTACCTGGTCTTCCATCCTCACCTTTGCATTGCACTACACATTGGTTCAGCAGTCCAGAGACAATGCAGCCTTTGGCTCAGCGGTCTTACATTCCTCAACGTCTCACTCCAACCCCACCGCCTAGATAAGGCTTGGGAATCATCTAACTGGAATGGATATGAGCAAGCACTCGAAGAAAAGACGGTTACTCACCTTTGTAACTGTTGTTCTTCGAGATGTGTTGCTCATATCCATTCCGAACCCGCCCTCCTTCCCCACTGTTTGGAGTAGCTGGCAAGAAGGAACTGAGGGACGGTCGGGTCGGCAGGGGTATATATCTGGCGCCATGGCAGCGCCACTCCAGGGGGCGCCCAGCCGACCCACCGAGTGTTGCTAGGGTAAAAATCTTCCAACGAATGTGCATGTGGCGCGTGCACACCTAACTGGAATGGATATGAGCAACACATCTCAAAGAACAACAGTTACAAGGGTGAGTAACTGTCTTATCCTTAAAGCCTCCCTATTAAGCTACACCAATATGGTATTACAGTAACCATCCCAGTAACCAGTTCAATATAGAGTATTAATAAATTGTTATAAAGCAGCTCCATTGCCATAACAACTGCATCTGCACTAGGGCTTTTGCCATATAGAACTGTCATAATGAATAGAAGAAATGACACCCCTAACCAATATTACTATACTGGCAGATGTTTCTAGTGTAGTCCTGGCCTCAGCTCTGGTCTCATTGGGACATTTTGAAATGTCTGCCCCGAAGCTTTTGAAGAATTCTGTCTTGTATTGCTAGAATACAGTTGTAGTGATTGACCCTTTATGGTCAAGAGGGAGAAAGTGTTGGAACAATTCCTGAGGTTATTTAATCTAAGCATGATCTTGTATGACCCTAAGCTGCATGGTTTGTGTTAATTGTATATTGTGGAGGAGAATGAACATTTGGGAGGGTGCTACATGAACTGAGTGTTGTGATGACTGAAATACGGAACCTTCACTTTCCTGGGCATTCGCTCTTGGGGCCCTAAAAGATGACCAGGTAGGGACCCTTTTCTCAAACTCCCCAATATTCTGGGTAGAAACCATACTCCACCTCAAATGGCTGCATGTCATAGGATAAGCAACAGTTTGTACTTGTCTGAAAGTATACAAACTTTTTTTAAGGAAGTTTTCTTTTTATTGTGTGAATCGAAGAATTTGTGTAGTATGCAGTAAATTGCTCTGCTTCAATTAAACGACTGTGTATGGTGCTGTGTTTTGTCTTCTATTTCATGTTCCTCTCTTCCTATATACATGTTATGTTTTTCTGCATCTGTTGATAGCTTCTCTAGTTCTATTACGTTTTTAGCCTGTGATTGAGAGAGAGGAGATGGAACCCGGCTATGCGAACCATTTGTGATTGACAGTCTTTTTTCCTATGTTTTTTGGAAGTTGGAGAAGGCTTTCTGAATCCTGCTTTTTTGGGAGAAGAGCAAAGACTATACCAAATACAATTACCAATACTGCAATTTCCTCCTCCATGTATTGTGATCAGTTTTGTCTTTTGAATATTTTTGTAAAACTTTACCAGTGTCTTATAAGCCAACATACGTTACACATCATATTATGTATTGCACATCTCATTAACATATTATATATGACAGTTGGCACAAAATTATGGTAAATTGTATTAGGTTCACTCCTGCCCACTTATGTCAAGAGGGTATATATCCCACAGTACCTTGCAAAGCTAAATGTAGTGTTTGGCCTTAACGAATATAAACCCAGACAAAATAAAGATAAATGAGTGTTCGACCATGGTACAAGGTAGGATGTGTTTTCATGGCCCAGCTGGTTTGGAATGCTGTATTCAAAATCAAAAGATAAGGGGTAGACAGTCTTAACAGAAAAACAAAGTAAAAAGCTGACTGGTGGATTCCAGGTTTGGGTGATGTATAGAGTGCTTTAATTTATAAGCAAGTCTGCTATAAATAGAGCAAGTATTGGGGGTATATTTTGGGAGTGCACCTTCTGTGTAAGGTGACCTGACATACTATGAGAAACAATTTCCTAGAAGGATCAGTGATGATGTAACTCTTTCCTGTACTGTACTATTGCAGACTTTTAGTAATGAATTGGTTATTTGGTCACTTGAATGCGCCTCAGAGTCGCATGTGTAGTGAATCAACTGGCTATGGATTTTAATCAATAGTCTTTAAATATTTAGCATGTTTGTGTCACAGAAAGCTACAGCAAAATGTAATTTGTCTGGCTGGTTGGTGTAGCTTTTATTCAACATGGATCCGTTTGTTGTACATTTGTTGGTTGAGATCAAATTTTGTAATCTTCTCCCATGTCACAGAATAAAAATACAAACTGTACAAATCCTTTCTATAACTTAAATAACTCTATCATTTTGTGAAAATAAATTGCTGTTCTCCATTAACAGAGTTGTCCTCTTTTGGTATCAAGAAAGGGGTTGTATATAGCCCCCTGTGGTGATAGTTAATGCTGTACCCACATCAGCTGTGTGTCTATGTTGGGGAAGTGGTGGGGAGTCTTTACAGATAGGGCTGACTGCATTGCGTCAGTAACACTATCAACCAGGGGAGCCAAGTGACATGATGATAAAAGAAACTTTTTGATGAATTTGGTAAATTATCCTGCTTCTTAAACAAACTACTATCAGTCGTTTAAAGCACAGAGAGTTCTATGGATGATTTCTCAAGAATGCCTGATGTTTCATTAGTGGGTCTCCCATGACAAGATAATCCCAGTGGTGCATAGTTCTAAATCTGTAGATCTGGGTGCAGATTTAATTGAAGTTTTCAAAATGAGTTTGATGGTGTATATAAAAACCTGTTAATGGATTTATAGATTTTGTATGGAAGAGTTTTGAAGGCGTTTTTGAATTGTATTTTAATCATGACATGGAGACTTAGTTGAACATTTAAAATTCGCGAGTCAGCAATGTATAGCACATAAAAACAAAATCTAGGTAGCCGGGAGATGAGGGGGAGAGCAAATATCAAGTTGAGTAAATTTTAGTTGGCTTTTATACAGTCTAGGGCGTGCGTGTGTGTGTGTATATGGTAGTCCTAATGGAATAAAAGTAATATGTGTAAAAAAGGATATTTGAAAATTGCTGACTGAGCCATAGCACGACAAATGGGCTTTAAACTGAGAGACTAAAGTGATTTGCCACTAATTCTGCATGCTTTGTGAAGTTTTATGACCTCTTGTCTCCTTCACTGCCACAGTTTTACTTGCTTATTTTTCTCCATTATCATGAAATTTTTCTCTGATCATTTCTTGTTCACTTTATCAAAGTTTTCCACGTACCATCTCCAGGTTTGTCAGTCTTTCCCCAGTAGTATCCTGCCTGCCCCAAAGGGCTCTCATTTTTATAAACTACCCTTTAACACATTTCAGTAATTCGCTTACTGACTGAACTTAACATTTTGTGTTTCCCGGAAGATTATGATATCTGAATAATTGAAGTCCTCCAGGACTTATCAACAAGTCTTAAGACTTTAGATCAGTGTCAAGGTGTGAGGGGGAAGAAAAACTGTTGCCTGGCACAGGGGGGGTTAAAGAAAATGTTTGGATTCAGCTAGCCCTGCCCCACTATACCTGTGGCCAATGCCAGTCCTGGAGTGGGGAGAAACGAAGGGAGCCTGGATCAGTAAGGGACTGACTGGCGAGAAGCCAGGAGCTCTCTGTCTGCCCGAATGGATCGATCAGCGACCTGCCAGCCACTGTAGCCGCTTCAGGCAAGTAAGGGCTCCCCTGCCAAGAGGAGGCTGCAAATAAGTCCCAGCACTCAGGGCAATTGGACTAGCGTGGCCATGATCCAGACTGAAGAGACTTGTAGGAAGTAGCCCAGGGAAGTAGATCTTGACTCCGTGCTGGGAAGGAGACTCCTCTCCTGTTTAGGTGTTGATCTGCACAGGCCCCAGGCTGGGACTCAGTAGAGAGGGTTCCCCTACCACTTCTTCCCTCCCCTCCCTCCACCATACAGACTAAAAAGATCAGTGATCTAGCCACTAGGCTGCCCAGCCCCAAAACACCCTATCACACAAGGAGATTAAGTAGGGATGGTTTCTTCATTTTGGTTTTGAGATCTATAGCAGATGGTGACTGTGACTTCTCCTTTTCTAGTCATGTCCCTAACCTTACTCATAAATTTTCAACTTCTGTCTTTTACATTAGTATTGGTTTGACTTTATATCAATAATTTACTGTATGATACGAGCCCCCCTTTCTCTGTTACATCTGACATGACTTTATTTCTTAGTGTTAACATTCCATTCATATGACACATCCTGCCATGTATCTTTTTTTCACTGTCTCCTTCCTGATTCATTACTTCTAGCTCAGTCTATTTCTTATTACTGTAGTATTAACATACAAAGAGTTGAGGGATTTTTTTTTTCCTATTTCCTGTTAAGTAGTCTTTTTCTTTATGGCTTGACATTTTAATAATGAACCTGGTAATACCTTTTTCATAACGTGAACCCCAGATCCACCCTAATCTAGGCTTTGGGGTTTTTTTGGGCTGTCTTGAGATCACAAGACTCTAAATGCTCAAGTGGAGGCTAGTCAGTACACACTGTATCCCGTCTTATGAAGATCAGAGCTCCACGAATGAAAAAATCTTAAGGATTCCCAGGATTCTTTCTATTTGGTTTAAAGATTGGCATTAGATAGTGGCATCTCAAATAAAGGAACACACTGTGGCTTAAGCGCTAATATGATGCTGGCTGTGGTATTATATCAGTGCTCCAAAGAGAGTGCAGTGGCTTTTGATTATTGAATTGATTTTTTTGGCTTGAGACAGATTGCCTCTCTCCTAGTACTTTTACTCAGCAGTTGAAATCATTCGAGGTGCTGACAGTCCTTTCGTTTTCTTATATCTGGGGGCTGGTGGCAGGGTGTTCTCAGGAAAAAGCCCTCGGCTCTTGACTCATTCATCACTTTTCTTCAGTTGAGCCTGCTTTTGATCATCATAAGGGAACATAACTCAACTTTTCCTGAGGAGCATCTGAGAGAGATAAGCATACAGTATAAACTGAAAAAAGTCTAATAAAAGATAATTTATAGTGCTACCTAAAGAAACAGCTATTGTGTGTCATGTTCCCTGTTCTGAACAGCTTGCAATCCTAACAGGACAATTTTTTCAGAAAAGGGCTAGTGTGTGGAGTTAGTGGAGCCGAGGAGGTAGGAAGGATTCCTGAAAGAAATATAGTGTTGAGATTTAGTTAGTTTGAGGCTAGATATCTCAGGAGGGGAAGAGAGGGTGTTTGGCAAACAAAATGAAGAAAACTGTTCCAGTTGCACAGCTGCACTATCGTAGAATGCAAAGCAGAGCAAGAGAAAATCAAAAGAAACAGTCAAGCACAGAGTGTGATATCTGGAGGAAATGAGAGCAAAAGGATAGACATTGTAAGATAAGGACACCGAGCCTAAATCATAAGAAGCCAGTAAAGGAGATGATGTGGCTGGCATGGAAGGAGGCAGGGACGAGACTTTACAGTGGTATTTTGAGCAGATGGGAGAGTGGAAAAGAGGTAAAAAGCAGGGGTGTCAGAGTAAGGGACTATAAAAGTCAAGGTGAGTGATGAGAACAAGAAACAAGTGTCCTAGCAGTGAGGTTAATGAGGAAAGGGCAGATTTTGTTTATATTGATGAGGAAAATGTAGGAGTGTGGCTGGCGGGTGAGGGTGAAAGAAGAGTCAGATGATAATGAAGTTATGATCGTGAGACAAGAAAAATAAGTAAAGCCCTGTGCAGATACACAAATGTGTATCCGCATCCTATCTGCTATCCGCAAAAATTATCTTTGGATCTGTGGGGCTCTACGTTGGGGGTTGGGCTGAGGCTATGAGGCATTCCCCGGGGAGAGCCACGGGTAGCTGTGGGGAGCCATTGCGGACCTTCCACCTGCTCTAGGCCTGGTGGAGAACCTGGGGGGTGGGGCAGAGACGTGACCGGGGGCTGTTTTCAGCCCCTGCCCCACCGCAGGCAGGTGGAGGGTCTGCTGTGGCTCCTCACAGCTCTGTGGCTGGGCTCCACTCTGGCTTGGCCAGGGGAAAAGGGGAGACCTGTTGAGTTACCCAGGGGCTGCTTGGGTCCCCCGCCCAGAGCAGATGGAGGGTCTGCCCCAGTTCCCCAAGGCTGCCTGCTGAGCTCTTACTGTGGCTGGACTGTGGCTCCGAGCTGCTCCCTCCCCGTCTGGAGCCGGGTTGTGGGGAGTCACGGCGGATCCTTGATCTGCCCTGGGCAGGGGGCCCGAGCAGCTCCTGCCCAGTGTCCCTGCCCCCTCATGTCCCCTGCCAAGTGTCCCTGCCCCCAAGCCTCTCCTCCCAGTGTCCCTGCCCCCATCCCTCCCCCCAGGAGAGGTGGAGGGACCCAGGCTCCCCACAGTTGCCAGCATGGCTCTCCCTGACCTGGCTGTGATGGGGGGCGGCTTGGAATCGCAGCCCAGCCATGTTAAGAGCCAGGCAGGCCCTCCACCTGCCCTGGGCGGGGGCCCAAGCAGGCCCCTGCCCAGTGTGCCTGTCCCCAGGCCTCCCACTCAGGGCTGGTGGAAGATCCATGCCGTGGTTCCTCACATCTGCCTGCCCCGTTTTTACAGTCAGAGTCCTGCTCGATTACAAAATTTGTATCCTCATCTGTGTGGCAGTCGGCAGAAATGGTTCACAGATATAAAGTGGATACCCATGGATTTGCAGGGCTCTAAAAATGAGGGTAGTTGTCAGTTAAGATAGAGAAGGGATGCAGCAGAAAGGGATGAGGAAGGACGGCTAAGTTCAGGGTCTGAGGCCAGGTCTACACTGCGACTTTAAATCGGTTTAATGGCCGATATACTGATTTAACGCTGTATCCGTTCACACGACGTCGTCATTAATATCGAGTTAAACGGCTCCTTAAATCGATTTCGGAACTCCTCCCAAACGAGATGAGTAGCGCTAAATTCGATAGTGAGTAACTCGAATTAGGGTTCGTGTGTGTGCGAGAATCGACGTTATGCCTCCGGCGGCATCTCCAGGGAGGTGCAGCACGCCGCTTTCTGGACAGCAACTGAACTCGATGCAGCGGGCAGGTAATCAGGAAAAGCCCCGAACTTTTGATATCATTTCTCTTGCCCAGCGTGGAGCTCTGATCGCAGCGGTGGCAGTATGGTCTGAATCGAAAAAGAGCTCAGCATAGACCTGACGGGAGATACTAGGTCTGATCGCTATTGTGGGGAAGACAATCTGTGTTATCCGGCTCCGTTACAGAACACGAAATGCCAAAGCGTTTGAAAAAAAACTCCAGGATACCACCAGCGCTGCGTGAATAAGCGTAACGGGAAGCCAGAGACTCAAATGACGCATATGAAGGGAGGGAGGTGGTACGTTGAGACTCAGCTATCCACAGCACACAGCGTCTCGAATAATTTATTGCATTCTTGGCTGAGCTCCCAATGTGGCGTAAGTTTCAAACACAGTGTTCCTGGCGTGGTTTCAGGGAACAGCTCCTCAGTTTATTATTCCCCCCCCCCACGTGAAAAAAAAGGAAAGATGGCTGTGCTGAGTGGCGTTGTGCTTCAATGTCAATCTTTCCTGCGAAATAAGGCGCCAAAAGGGCTGTCTGCTGCCTGTCACAAAGAGAGTTGGGTGAGGCTGTACCGTCAGCGGACCAACGCTTTGTGGTTGTGGCTATGTATTTCTGGGCCCCATCAGCAACTGTGCTCTCAACACGGAATGGGACGGAGGAAGCTGAGGAACACAGCACACGTGGTTCTTTTTGTTTCTCACGGTGCATCTGCTTCTGAAGCGATTGGGTACTTTTGGACCATGGACGCAAACAATCGATTTCGGGATCCCACTGTGGACGCGCTAAACCGATTTTATTAGATCTGTTTTGTAATATCGGTTTAAGCTAATTCGAAATAATCGTGCAGTGTAGACGTACCCTGAGACAATGAGCTTGAGATGGCAAGAGAATAAGAGGAAGTTGGAGTGTCAGAGTGGACTTCAAATGAAGAGTTTAGGGGTAGATGTGCAGATGTCAATAAATAAATAGAAGCGGTAATGAAATCCTTGGGAGTGATGCTGCTGTTAAGTGTAAGAGTACAGATGGAAGAGAAAAAGGTACCTAACTTGGAACTTGAAAGGATACCAGCAAAAGACAGTGGTAGGTTGAGGAGCCATTAGGTGATGCTGAAGGTTAGCAATCTATAGGGAAAATGGAGAGCAGAGTTAAGACTGAAAGGAGAGATGATTAAGAGGGCATAAAGTATTTAGATGTTAATTACACTGATGCTTTATTGTGGTGAACTATCATTCTGTGGCTCTACTTTGTTTACGTCATGCTGTTTGGCAGTCAGGTTGTTTTATGCTCTTAAATACTAGTTCAAGGCTGTGGAAATGTGCTTTTGAAAATATTATTAATAAATATTTCAAATATTATTTCACATTTGCTACCAGAAGAACATGACTCGGTATAGAATACTCAGTTCGTATTTATTTAAAAAAAAAAAAGCTTGAAAAATACTGAAAAAATGTACTAACAATAGTTGCTTTTGTTTTGTAAGTAGTATCTGAAATAATATTACATCTGTTTCAGTACTAAAACTCGTACTAAAGATAATAATTAGTTCTTATTGCAATGCTGTGTTTTCCCATAAAGTGCTTAGCATGCTTTTGGTGGCAGTGTAAAATAATAATTTTAATAATGACGACACAGTGTTTGCTGTTGTTAGAAAAAATGTTTTGTTTTTTTTGTGTGCAGATATTTGATTTAATGGATGCCAAAGCCCGGGCTGACTGCATCAAAGAAATAGATCTTCTTAAGGTAAAGACTTGTTAAAGAATTTCATAGGTTTAGTTATAATTTATTGGTTTTTCTTTCACTCTGACATTAGATGATGATGAAGTGTCCTCTGTCTTATATGTGAGGCTTTTATTAAATGTAATACTTAAAGATATCCATTTAATTTCATTTTTCATTTCTTGAAAAAAAAACTTTCTTTATAAGGAGGCAAGTATTCAGAGGCAGAAGACCTTAAACTGCAAGCTTTCATGTTCAAACATTTGAAGGAAACAGAATAATAAGATACTGAATAAACATTTTATGTCATGTACAGTAATGCACTGATTTTTTTCAAGTGGGTTGAATTTAAATTACTATTTCAAATAACTAAAATATAGTTCTTCGAGTAGTGTCCCTATGAGTGTTCCACCATAGGTGCATGTGCATCCCTGCAGTGCTGATCAGTGAATTTTGGTAGCAATGTTTGTTGAGCCTGCACATGTGCTATCCTGCCCCAAACCCCCCCCCACCCCCCCCCGGCTGGAGATTAACTACTGCTGTGTGGGCAAATCTCTGTCCCTTCCTTCTCAGCTGCCCCTGGGTAGAGACCTTGCCATTAGCTGTCCCTTCATCTGCTTGTTAACCTATTGTTTGAACTTAGGTAGTTACTAATCTTTCTTTTATCTGTTAGTTTAGAGCAGGGGTTGGCAATCTTTCAGAAGTGGTGTGTCGAGTCTTCATTTATTCACTCTAATTTAAGGTTTTGCGTTCCAGTAATACATTTTAACGTTTTTAGACTCTCTATAAGTCTATAAACTATTGTTGTATGTAAAGTAAACAAGTTTTTTAAAGTGTTTAAGAAGCTTCATTTAAAACTAAGATCTACATTTTAATTTATCAGTTTAGTGCAGTGGTTCTTAACCTGGGGTGCACACACCCCCTTGGGCAGGGCCGGTGCAAAGATATTTTGCACCCTAGGCAAAACTTTTACTTTGCGCCCTCCCCCCCATTGCACATCGGTTCATTGAGGGGCAAATCCCAATGAGTCTTTATAGACCCCAGGGGCTGCTCCCCAGGCCAGGTTCCCCCCTCCCCATCCCCTGAACTCTCCTGGAGAGTGCACAGCCCACGAGCCCTCCTTAGCCCAACCAGGTGGCCCCCACCCCAAGTCCACTCCCTGGCTTTGCCAGGCTTGGGCAGCTGCAGCAGCTCGGCAAGGAGGAGCCACCTTCCGGAGGCACCAGAGAGCCAGAGCATCTGCTTGTGGCAGCAGCGAGCCCCAGCCATGGAGTAGCCAGCGCGGTGCAGGGGGGCAGCAGCCCTGCAAAGGCAGTGGCACCGCTAACGGGGACCAGCTGCGCCTCGCCTGGCTCTCCGGCCCAGGCTGCGGCCTGGAGCCCTCCCGGGGGCTCCTGCAGGCTGTAGTGGATGTATGTGGGCGCCAGCCCCCAAGCGCCTGCCAGCTCCCCCCTCGTTACCATATTTCAACAATCAAAAAAGAGGAGATAGCCCTGCCCGCCCCACCCCCATCCACTCCCTCTCACTTCCCCCCCTGATTGCCCCAGTCGGAACCCCCCCCCGCCACCTTATCCCTGACTGCCCCCTCCAGGATCCCTGCTCTCCAGAACCCCACCCCCTACTTAAGCCTACCTGCTCTCTGTCCCCTGCCTGACCCCTCCTGAGACCTCACCCACCCTAACTGCCCCCGTAGGACACTACCCCCTACCTGTCCCCTGACTACCCCAACACTTATCCACACCCCTTCCCCAGGAGTCTGTCTGGGGGCCTCTCACGCCCCATCCAACCACTCCTTGCCCCCTGACAGGACCCCCAGAACTCCCGAACTATCACACCTTCCTCCTGCTCCCTGAGTACCCCCCGAGACTCCCCTTACCAGACCCATGCATGTCAGACACTGGCTCTCCGTGGAGGCAAAACTCCACATGGAGTGCTGAGGCAATCGGAGGAGGGGAGCTACGGGAGGAGCGGCGGCGGCTCACACTTCCATGAGTCGCAGAACCCGAGCGTGGTGAGGGGGGAGCCGGAGGGGCGCACCTGCCCAGATTGTGGCCTGGTGCCCCCCCTGGGGGGGCTCCTGCAGCAGACGCATGCGGGCAGCGGTCCCCGTGCGCCTTCAGGCTTCCGCTTCGCCACACTCGGGTCTCTGTGGATCCGGGGAGTGTGAGCCGCTGCCACCGCCCCTCCCGCAGCAGGCTCAGGGCCCCGTGCCTTTGATGGCTCTCGCTCTCGGGAGCTGCAGAACCCAAGCATGATGAGAGGGAAGCTGGGGGGGCGTGCCTACCGCTGGTCTGGGGTCCCAGCCACCAGCCCCATTCAGTCTCTGCTGGCCTGGGGTTCTGTTCGCTCAGCCGACTGCGCTGAGCGGAGCAGGCAGCCGGGAGTCCGGCTGGCAGCTGCGTGCCAGGCAACATTGGTTCGCGTGCCAAAGGTGGCATGCGTGCCATAGGTTGCCAACCCCTGGTTTAGAGTTTCCTTTGGTTTTTCTTCTCTTAAAACAAACCCACCCAACCCCTCCAAAACCCAACAACTTCAGTTACTTCTTTCACTTTATCTGGGGACTACCCTGATGCTGGGTATGCATGCATGCTATGTACATAAGCTGATAGACTTTGCATGTGGTGTCTCCAGCCATGGTCCAGCTATGTTCACAGGCTGAACAGAAACAACCTAGACAAACACCTATCGTTACCCACCAAGGTCAACCAATCCTTGAACTGGTGGAAGGACCCAGCAAATGTTTGCACAAACTCCTGTTCATATAGCTCCTGCCCTTCCTCCATCACTACTCCTCTCCAACCATGGATCCCTCATAGGGTGGGGAGCACATCTCAGCAACCTCATGACACAAGGCAAGTGGTCACTCACAGAGGTGTGACTTCATATCAACCTCCTCAAATGCTCAGGAACGCATGTGCTCACTTCTTTCTGCTGATCAGGGGTACACACACAAGGGTCATGACAAGCAACATAGCATGCATGTACTATATAAATCCTCAGGAGGCATCCAGAATGCCCTTCCTTTGTGCAGAAGCACTAAAGCTATGGAACTGGTGCGTTTCCCACAATGTTACAATATCAGTGTTCTACCCACCAGGAGCGCAAAACAAGACAATGGACACTCTCAGTTGCAAGTTCCCACACGACCACGAATGGGAGATGAACTCAGTAATACTCCACAACATATTCAGAAAGTTGGGGACACTGACTATAGACTTGTTTGCCACTTATCTGAACAAGAAATGTCTGCGCTACTGCTCCAGAGCAGGCCTTGGACAGAACTCCTTAAGGGATGCTCTCCCCCTCTCATGGGAAAAGGGCCTTCTATATGCTTTCCCCCATTTCCTCTATTGCTGAAAGTCCTGTTAAAAACAGAGAGAGCAAATGTCACACTGATTGCTCCCACGTGGCCAAAACAGATATGGTATCTTTACCTGCCACAGCTGGTGATGTATCTGCCAATCCCTCTTCAACTCACTCCTTACTGCCTCTCGCAGAACAAAGGACGCGCTCTCAATCCCAGCCTGCAAATTGTTCAACTCAAGGCCTAGTTCCTTCATGGTTCCAACATATAGAGAGATCCTGCTCTCAGGAGGTACAGGATGTGTTACTACACAGTAGGAAATTGGCTACCCATTGAACTTACCAGGTTCCAGGTTTGGTGTAATTCCAGACAAATTACCACGATATCTGCTACTCTATCAGTAGTCTTAGACTACCTACTGAAGTCTGGACTGTCCCACAGCTTGCTCAAGGTATCCTTGGTGGCCATAATAACTTTTCATTAACGGACAGAGGAGTTTTTAGATTTCTTGCATCCAACTACTAAGAAGTTCCTCAAGAGCACAGCGAACCTGTTTTCCAAACGCAGACATCCTACCCCACCAAGGGAACTGAATTTAGTGTTAAAGGGCCTGACCAGACTGCCCTTCCAACTTATGGGCAGTTGTTCATTTACACACCTGTCAATGAAGACAGCATTTCTGGTCGCTGTTACCTCCATGTGGAGGATAGGGAAGACAGTGGCTTTTATGGCAACCCCCCTTAAAATATTTTTTCCTGACAAGGTCATGCTCAGGCCGCACCCAAAGTTCATCCCCAAAGTGACTTTAGCCTTTCACAGGAACCAACTCATTCACATCCCAGCTTTTATCCCAAGCCCCTCTCTCATGACAGGGAAGCTATTCTATACACACTTGACGTTAGGAGAGCCTAGGCCGCCTATATGGGCAGGATGAAGGCTTTTAGGAAAGCTAGGCTTTTCCTTTCCATTGTGGATAGGACTAAAGGTGCAGCTCTATTGGCCCAGCCACTAAGTGGGTTTCAAACTGCATCAAACACTATCATGTTCGCAATGTAGTACCTCCATCTGGAATCCATACACACTTCTCAAGATCGGTTTCCTCCTCAGTTGCCTTCTTCAAGGATTTCCTCATCCCGGAAAACTACACAGCACCTACCTGGGTGTCTGTGCATTTCTTCGCAGAACACTATGCCATCACTGTGGATTCTGCTTATGATGCTTGATCTGGCTCCTCAGTATTGTCATCCATAACAGAATCAACTCTGAAGTCCCAGCTTCCCATTGGGTCATCTGCTCAGAAGTCACCTACAGTGGAGCACCCATAGGGACGCTATTCGAAGAAGAAGAAAAAGTGGCTCGCCTTGTGCAGTAATGATGGTTCTTCAAGATGTGCTCCGTTATGGGTGCGTCACGACCCCCTCTACTTCAGAGTTCTCCATAAGGGTCTCTGTGGTAAAGAAGAAACTGAGGGGGGTTTCCCTGTGCAAGGCTAGCTAGCCTTGAGCCAGATGAGAAGGGGAGAACAGCGCATGTGTGGGCCCAGTGGATGCTGCTACCAAAGTTTTCTGATCAGCAGCGCAGGAATGCAAGGGCACCAACAGTGAAGCACCCACAGAGACACCTTGAAGCATCTTGAAGAACCATTGTTACTACAGAAGGTGAGTAACTTTCTCTTCTGGCATGATGGCAGAAGTTCAGCACATTGTCATATAGGGGAGCTTCACCGGAATAAATTTATCACTGTTACTTCCCGGGTTACTGTAGGCTGATAATGTTGTGAAATAAATTTGCTTAGGGCTCGTCTACATTTGAAACACCACAGTGGCACTGCTGCAGTGCTTCACTCCTGGGGGGATTCTGCAGGACTGTGCACCTGCAGAAAGTCCTCCCCCCCCCCCCCCCCCTGTTTCCCTGCAGAAAACAGTAAGGAAGCCAAATGGAGGGGGAAAAGCACAGGCCCTTGGGTGCATTTTAGGGGGGGTTGCCTCCTTCCAAACAATGGCGAGGCACAGGGGGAGGGGGAGCACACAAGGTTACATGCTACTGCCCCCCCTCATTCTGCAAGCACAGAGCTGCCCAGCCGAAGGAGGCTGTGTCTTGACTCCGCTGACTCTGCAGCTGAATGCCACCTCCTGGGTCCTAGTGCTAGTTGTGATTCCCTTCTGTGTGTTGGGAGCCTTCCTATTTTCTGTTCTGTGCAACAGTGAGTGCCTGTGGTGGGGCTGGGTATGGGGGCTGAAGAGATGGGAGGAAGTGGCAGGGGGGAAGGAAGGGGGAGGGGAATGTGGGAGTCTGGGGAGGGGGATGGAAAAGAAAAGGGGATAGGGGAATCGCAGGAGGAAGTAGGAACCTGGGATGCGGCATCCCCTCAGCAGCAGCTGGAGCTTCCCTGTTAACCAGGCCTATCAAACCTACATCTGGACACCTCTGACGAGCCCTCCGCACTCAGACCCCAACCTCAACCAGCTGCACTGAGCCTCCCCCCACCCCTGAACCTGCTGCTGAGCCCCATTTCCCCTGCACCTGGTACTCCCCAACAAGCCTCTGTGCATCTAGATCTCCCACTGAGCTGCCCGAACCCAGATTGCCCCACACAGAAACCTCTCACCCCAGACCTGGTTTCCTCCCCCCTCCCCCCAAATCTTTCCACACTTGGCTCTTGCTGTGCTGAGTCTGCTCACTCACATCTGGTGTACCAGACGCAGAGGGGCAAGGTCCTGGAGTATTTCTGGAGCAGGCCCAGCCCTTGCATTGTGTCAGGGTCAGGTGCAGCCTCACTGCCGAGTCCCTGTACCAGGGGAGGTGGGGGCTTCAGGGTGATCTCCCACTTCAGTGCAGTCATGGCCTGTGCTCCCCGCTGCCATGCTGGAGCCGCATTTATTTATTGACAAATAAAATTTTCAGAATTTTAAAATATTGTATGTGTAACTTTTTGGTGCAGAATTCCCTCAGGAGTAAGTGTTTCAGATGTAGATATTGCATATGCCGATGGGAGGGGTTCTCGCATCAGCATAGGTAATCCACCTCCCTGAGAGGCAGAATAATTCTAGATCTAGATTCTAGATCGGCAGAATAATTCATCTAGTACTGAGTGCTGTCTACACTGTGGGTTAGATAATCTTAACTACATTGCTCAAGGACGTTGATTTTTTTCACACCCCTGAATGACATAGCTGGGTCAACCTAATTTTTTAGTGTAGTTTCTTGCAAGGAGATGATTTGTCCCTACAGTGTTTTTTGCCATCCAGCTCATAGGGGGGCACTGATGTAGGTTTAAAGCCAGTTGTACCCTTCCATTAGAGGTAGAATGATTGATAGTAGCCACCAGATGGAGTGTGACGGAGGGGGAAAAGTGACTGATGGGCTAGGTGAAAATTCACATGCCACAGTCTACATCTTGATGTCCCTGCCTTGAAATGAGGTTCAGTATTCTTCATTCTGGTCAGTAGCAGAATTCACACAGATTTAATGGAGAACTTTCTGGTCATCTAAAGAAAATTGGAGTTAAAGGTATGCTTGGTAAATTACCTCAAATTGTACATTTTGTAGAGTGTCCAGCTGAGCAGCCGCTTCCTCATAATATAGATGGAGCTAGTAGCAATGCCTGGTTAAGTTTGTACACTTTACAGTACAAGCCCTTGCTTTCAGTTTCTCATAAATTGGCCAGACTTCAACCATACAGGCTGAAATTTTCAATGTTTGCTGTCTGCCTCTGATTTTCTTCAGTATCTGTCTCTCCTTCCCTTCTCCCCGCTGAGTCCAAGAGTTTCAGCAAAAAGGCTTCAACTGTTTTCAAGAATGAGGTTAGAGGGAAATACATATACTTTGCCTATGTTAATTTTTTTTTCAGTTGTTTCTTTGAAGATCTCTAATGTATCCATACTTTGGTGGAGGGACTTGAAATTTGGAAAGGAGATAGTACTTCTCTGGCCCTAGGGCTATTTGCTGTCCTCATTAAAATTTACACATATTTGGGCAATTTGTAAGCTTCTGCAAATAGTCGTGTGCACGTGCTCAGTAGAGCTTATTTAGAGGTTATCTTCTAAAATCTAAAAACTTTCCATCTGTACTGAGATCTCAAACATGACAACTGCACCACATGTATTACCAGGATCAGAGTTAGAACCGTAGATGATGGATTTGTTGCAGTAGTAATGTCAAGTGACAGGAAGGAGTTCTGGGTGCCGTGAGTTCTGGTCACTGCTGTTTCACTGAATTCTGTGCACTTCACATGCCTTATTATTGATCAAAGTCTCATATTCCTATATTAGTAAAAGGAAAGTATATTTTTTCGTTGTTTTTATAGTTGTAGTAACTGAAAGATGCATAAGATTTCTTCTGTCAGAGCTGGCAATGGAATTTGAGTCAGGTTCTGCACTGCACTTCCTGAAGGGCACAGATCAGGATGGAATAGGGAGAACAAATAGTAATTTGTCAGCTTCCAGAATGTGGACTCCTTTGGAGACCAGAGTAAATTCCCATTCACTTAGCCCCCCTACTTTCAGAATGAATGTGCCAATCTTATATGTGACTGTGTTGTCTTCAACCATTAGGCTATCTGTCTAGGTGTATTATTCCAATCAGTGTAATATCTGAGTGCCTCACAGTCTTCATTGTTTTTATCCTCACAACTTTCCTTTGAGATAGGGAAGTCCTAACATAAAGAGACAGATTTACCAAGGTCAGACAGGAAATCTGTGGCAGAGCCAGAAATGGAATCCGGGTCCATCTAACCATTGAACCATCCTTTATCCGTAGAAGAAATTCTAGAGGTCCTGGTTTCCAGCCCTACTGATAATCCACATAGATTTTTTATTTTAGTTTGCTTTCAAAAATAAAAGGAAATTACTTACAAAACACTATTAAAAGAACATTAGACTGTGGGAACATATATGAACAAAGTTTGCAAAGTCCAAGCACTTAAAAATCAGGAAATTCAGAATTGAGTTTCCAGAATTTTGTCCCTTGTGCCTACGTGTTTTGATAGTTATTAATTACACAATCGCAAACCCTTTGTTCTACAAGTTTCCTTCATTTAATAAAGAGCGTGGACGGCGAATGAGAGAGACGAACGTAAGAAGAAAAAAATTTGGTTTGACCTAGCAGGGCCATTCTTATGTTCTCTTGTGTTCAAGGTACTGGACTTAGACCTAGAGAAGCTGGGTTGTGTTCCTGGCTCTGCTACAGACTTTTGTGATGTTGAGCAAGACTATTGTAATGCTTACACTCAAGGGGATAGAATTAAGGTTGCATGAGACAAACACCTATTTCTGTGCCCTTAAAGAACACACTTACTTTAGAAACAAACAAAAAAAACCTAACCCTATACTTCAACACACTAGCAACGAAGACATACAATTTGCAGTCATTACAAAAGCAGAACTGACTGTTTGTGTGAAGAATGTGGGAGATATCTGTATTATTTTTTATGAATATAGTATGTATCTCTGTTTACATACTTGCTATTGTGTTGTTTATTATGTGGGTTCTAAGGCCTTGTCTACACTGCCACGTTACAGCGCTGAAACTTTCTCACTCAGGGATATGATACCCTCTTTCCCCCCGACTGATGCAAGCTTCAGCACTGTAAAGTGGCAGTGTAGTCAGTGCACCAGCACTGGGAGCTGTTCTCTGAGCAGTGGGAGCTACTCCCCTTGTGGGGGTGGTTTTTTTAATAGCGCTGTGAGGTCTCTCTCCCAGTGCTGGTGCCACGACTACACAGCCACATTAAAGTGGTGCCGTGGCAGCACTTGAACATTAGTCGTGAAGACATGCCCTTAGCATGCCAAAGTTCCTTGACCATCCATAGAAAGGCAGAGAATGGCTTTAGATAATCCAATCACTAGTAATACAGGTGTAAATGCCTTTGAAGCCAGTCTCTGACCAAGATGAACTCATCACCCCAGACTTATTTTGAGGGGAAGGATGGGGGCTTTCAGATGAGGAACATGGAATAAAACACTCTTGAGTAGATACATTCTTTGAGCTGAAGGGAGAGGCAGTGTCTGCAGGGAGGCAGATGGGACTCCAGGCCCCAGAAGCAGGGTCTGCCTAAACTTTAGGTAAGATACACATGTGGGCCCTTTTAACCTTTTTCTCTGGATGCTGGGTTCCTATGAATAAATAAATATGTTAACGAAGCTGTTTTTAGTCATTGCATTTACCTGCTGGTAACAGCTAATGAAAGGACACCTATTACAAATGCCAAATCCAGTTGGATCTGCTGGGGAAACACTGTTCGTAAAAAAGGGATTGTGACGGGTTGGATCACAGAAACCCTCTTGGGAGATGCCACCTAATGTGCCAAGACTACTACTACCCTGATCTTCCCTGCCAGCTCGGGGTCCTAGCACCATGTATTGCTGAGCCATACACTCCCATCTGCTGCATCAAAGACCCAGGATCTGAATTACTTGCTCCAAAGCTGCAGGTTTACTTGAAAGCCGCTAACAGAAGTGTTCCTGTTTTTAACACTCAGATGTCCAACTCCCAATGGGGTCTAAACCCAAATAAATCCGTTTTACCCTGTATAAAGCTTATATAGGGTAAACTCATAAATTGCTTGCCCTCTATAACACTGATAGAGAGGCACAGCTGTTTGCTCCCCCAGGTATGTATTAATACATAATCTAAGTTAATTAATAAGTAAAAAGTGATTTTATTAAATACAGAAAGTAGGATTTAAGTGGTTCCAAGTAGTAACAGACAGAACAAAGTAAGTTACCAAGCAAAATAAAATAAAATGTGCAAATCTATGTCTAATCAAACTGAATACGGATAAGATCCTTACCAGTTCCAGAATGCTCCCTTTTACAGACTAATCTCCTTTTAGCCTGGGTCCTGCAATCACTCACGCCCCTTGCAGTCACTGCCCTTTGTTCCAATTTCTTTCAGCTATCCTGGGGAAGTGCGGGGAGAGGCTCTCTTTAGCCAGCTGAAGACAAAATGGAGGGTTCTCCCAGGGGTTTAAATAGACTTTCTCTTGTGGGTGGAGACCTCCTCCTCACTCCTATACAAAGTCCAGCTCCAAGATGGAGTTTAGGAGTCACCTGAGCAAGTCATATGTCCGTGCGTGACTCACTGTTTTTACAAGTAGCATCCATTGTTTACATGTTACCTTGAACGTCCTCAAGTAGACTTCTTATGTGGATTGGAGCATTCCAAGATCCATTGTCCTTTAAGTGTTTCTTGATGAGGTACTTAATTTCAACATTCCTTTCACCAGGAACTGACCAAACGCTCTACTAAGGTTGTTTAGAAATCAAGCCAGTACACAGCCAACATTTATAATGTTCATAACGTCGAATACAAAAATGATGCCTGCAAATAGGATTAATACATTCAGTAGATTATACCTTTATGGAGATATGTTACATGGCATACGTAGCATAAAACACATTCTAAGCATATTTCCGTAGAGCTTTATGAGAGGTACCATCACAGGGATATTTCAGTCTAGAACTGGGTCTGTGAATGAGAGAATCTTGGGATTCCACTCTGAGAGGCGGGAAGGCTCAGGGCCTGTCATTTGAAAGGGTGCACGTGAGATAAACCTAACGGAGGTCAGAAGTGCAAGCTAACCATGTGACTTTGACAGCTGGCCTAGTCACTTCCAAGGAACACAACAGTTTGAATTAATTTTAGTTTTTGGAATACATTAAGTTTGGCCATGACCGGCATGTTCTTGCAAGATAGGAAATCATATCTAGGCATCTATAAATAATATACATTTTTAACTTCTTATATACAAACCTGAATTATCCTAGCTGAAAATGTACAAGTTAAACTATGTCTTTTCCACTCAACTATTAACCTACTTCAACACATTTCTCACACCTATCTACCTGCCTCTACAGACACTTGAAGCCTGCTGATATTTTTTGCTTCATTTTGGTATTTAAATAAGTATCCTTTCCTGAAAGATACGGTTAGCTTTAAGGTTGTTAAATTAGTTCTGACTTTAAAAAAAGAGAGCAAGTGAGCATATGTTTGTTACAAAACAAACATGCACTCGTTGTTGTCAATTCACGTATTTATTAACTTATAGCTTAACATGTAAATTTATTTACTTATAGAAGACTAACTTTTAAAAATAAATCCTTCCTAATTCTTAGAGATCTTTTTAGTCATCTTATGGTATTTTATGTTGTCTTACTAGTTATCACTTGAATACAATTTGATGCTTAACAACCTCCAGAATTATTTTGAGGTTTTATATTAAAGAAATATAAATATACATTTATTTAGGTTTATTACTTCAAAATTATAGCATAGTTTGAAACTTGATGGATTTTAGATGGGTTCAGAAATTCTTGCAAACTTGAAATGTTTACATTATGTAAATAATTCGTGTTAGCACATACTTTTCGTAACATGCTACAGTATTTTGTAGTGTATTAGTTTTTCCTTGTTAAAAAAGGATGCTTCATCGGTCAGTGATTTAAGATGAGGACATGCTGTTGAATGAAACATCTGTTTATCTTTTCTTAGCAACTGAATCATCCAAATGTAATTAAATACTATGCCTCCTTCATTGAAGACAATGAGCTAAACATAGTGTTGGAATTAGCAGATGCTGGAGACCTCTCTAGAATGATAAAGGTATGAATTTCATTTTAATAGCCTTTAATAATCTATTTGGAGCAATGTACTATGTTTTTATTCACTTTTCATTCTAATTGCTAAGCTTCTGGGTCTTGCAGACTGGATCTTTTGTTCTTAAATTACAAATATTGTGTTTGATTTATTTGAAATGCAGGCCATAATTGTTTAAGAACAAGTGCTTAAAGACTCAAATAAGAAACTTGCAAAGTCTTTCTCTCCCCCTCCACCCGCCTGCCCCTCCACTTAATGAAGCAAATTTGTTTGGAAATACTTTTATTATGCTGCAGTAGCTAACTGTGGTACATTTGAGATTAGGTCGGTTGCTTCAGATCTTCTTCTCTACATTGTGTTTCACAAGTAATTAGGGCCCATAGAACAGTCCGTGAGATTTTAGAAATCTGCTTGTAGTTGCTGATTTTATGTTTGGCTCTTGGGACTGGAACATTTATCAATAAGGCTATGTTTTAGTCATGCACAGACACCCTTTTCTTCCACCTCACCAGTCTCCAGTAACTCACCTTGACCCAGTGACCCGTCAGCTGGAAAATGCTTATAAGTGTAATGAACTGGGACATATAAAGGCCAACTGCCCAAAGAACCCCACCCGGGTGCAAGTCATTACACCACCATCACACCAAAGATCCCCAGGCCCGGATACCTCTCAAATCCCCATGGAGCGAAGGGAAAATTTGAGAGTGGGCAGAAAGAAGGTTACCGCGTGGAGAGACACGGGGGCACAAGTGTCAGCTATCCACCAATCCTTCGTGGATCCCAAACTCATCAACCCAAAGGCCAAAGTGACCCATTTACCCTTCATGTCACAAGCTGTAAGACTTGCCTACAGCTGAACTGCCTGTCCAGTACAAAGGCTGGTCAGGAATGTGGACTTTTGCAGTCTTATGACAATTATTCATCCCCATGCTACTGGGGAAGACTTGGCCAACCAGGTGAGCGGGCCAAGAGAGTGGGAATGGTTACACGCAGCCAAACCAGGCAAGCTTCCAGACCCATTCCTGTTCCTGAGCCGTCCACAGGGAACCCGTCTGTGTTACCAGAGACCCAGACAGACGGTAGTGGACCCGGATCCCCTGCCAATAGATTTCGGCCTGAACCAGCCACAAACCTCCAGTCCAGGACCGTGAAACTGGAACAGCAACCAGCACCGCACTAGCAGTTGCAACCACATCTTCAACCTCCACGCCAGAGGGGGCCAGCGAGCCTGAACTGGCAGAAGCAACAGACAACCATACCGAAGAGGCTCAGCCAGAGCCTGAAATATACCCCAGGTGCACCAGCGGAGCAGCGAGTTCACTGGCAACGGAAACACCCCATCACCTACCATCGCTTCCAGAGGGACCAAGCCCAAGTCCACAGTCTGAGGAAGAACTGGTGTCCCCAGCCTCAAGGAACGTTCCAGACTGAGCAGGAAGCAGATGACAGCCTTCAGAAAGCTTGGGTGGCGGCACGGAGCACCCAGGACCGCCTCTCAGCCTTCTAACCGATTGTGGGGTTTGTTATGACCCAAGGAACTTTTATACAAGGATCTGGTGGACACCAGAGATGGCAAGCCACAAACATTGTGGTGGTGTCCAGCAACTAGTACCGGGGAAGCTTTAAGCTATGCCCATGATTCCAGTTGGTAGATGACATTTGGTATTGGTCCTAGAACCATTAGGAATGGGTTGGGAACGTTCCCTCCCACTGGGGGGGGATGGGCAAGATACATATGCCAAGTATGTCCTTGGGGGGTCTGGCTTATCAGGGTTTGCCCCCTCTTATGAGTTGGGAAGCTTCTGTGCTCTAAGGAATATTGGGATGGGAAAAAATTTATTTTTTCATTTGAGCTGAGGGTGTGTTTGTTTTTTTTTGTGGTTCTGTTGTTTTTTTTTTATATTTTTTTTTTTGTTTTGTGGTATTTTTTGTTTTTTTTTTTTTGTTTTTTTTTTTTTTTTTTGTATTTTTATTTGTTTTTTTTTTTTTTTTTTTTGTTTTTTGTTTTTTTTTTGGGGTTTTTTGGAGTTTTTTTGCGAGTTTTTTTTTTTTTTTTGGTTTTTTCTTTTTTTTTTTTTTTTTGATTTTTTTTTTTTTGGGTTTAGCGCTTTTTGAGAGGATGCTTTCCCACTTTCTTTGGACACACTCTCACAAGACCGGACAGTACTGGGCAACCTACCTTGCCCATCCCCTCCCGTGGAAGGACTTCCCCAATCTGTCCTTGGTTCTGTTCACCCCAAGCATGGCCACTGGGAATGATCATGGGCTAAGCTTAAGAGGCTTCCCCCGGTACTTAGTTGGAACCACCAACCGTTTGTGCGGCTGCCATTCTTCCTGGTGTCCACCAGAAAGAATCCTTGTATAAAAGTCCTTGGTCTAAACAAACCGGATCGTTAGAAGAGCTGAAGCGGTGGGTTGCTCCGTGCCGCCGCCCAAGCTTTCTGAAGGCTGTCATTGCTTCTGTTCAGTCTGAAACTGTTCCCTTGAGGCTGGGGAACCAGTTCTTCCTCAGACGTGGACTTGGGCTTGGTCCTCTGGAAGCGATGTAGGTGAGGGGTTGTTTCCGTTGCGTGAACCGCTCTCTGCTGTTGCACCTGGGGTATTTCAGGCTCTGGCTGACCTCTTTGGTATGGTTGTCTGTTGCTTCTGCCAGTTCAGGCTCGTTGGCCCCTCTGGCGCGGAGGTTGAAGATGTGGTGCAACTGCTGGTGTTGGTGCTGGTTGCGTTCCAGTTCGGTCCTGGACTGAGGTGCTGTGGCTGGTTCAGCCGTTGGCAGGGGATCCGGGTCCACTACCTCTGTCTGGGTCTCAGGTAACACAGACGGGGCTTCTTGGACGGCTCAGGAACAGGAATGGGTCTGGAAACTTGCCTGGTTTGGTTGCGTGTAAACCATTCCCACTGTCTTGGCCCGCTTCACCTGGTTAGCCAAGTCTTCCCCCAGTAGCAGGGGGATGGAATAATTGTCATAGACTGCAAAAGCCACATCCTGACCAGCCTTTGTACTGGACAGGCAGTTCAGCTGTAGGCAATCTACAGCTGTGACATGAAGGGTAAATTGGTGGCAGCGAGATCAAAGCTAAGCTGATAATTAAGCATAGAGGGGTTCATGCTAGGCACCCAGATTTATGGACGCTAAGGTCCAGATTTGGGAGTTAGGCTTATGATAATCACGGGGCAGTAAACAAAAATTCACAGGCCCATGACCTGTTCATGACTTGTACTAAAAATATCGCAGACTAAAACTGGGGTGCCATGGGTGTTGGGGGAGGAGAGGGGGTGCAGATGCAGGGAGGAGGGGAGTCACGGCCCGGGGGGGAGTGTGGGTGCTGGTGGGAGGGAGTTGGTGGAACAGGGGCAGGCTCCTTACCTAGTTCCTGGGAAGCGGCAGCCCCAGCAACCTAGCTCCACATGCTGCCTCCACTCCATCTCAAGCCCTGGTTCTGCAGCTCCCATTGGCTGGGAACCGAGCAGTGGTCCCAAGTCCCCCATCCCCTCCATACTCACAAACACCTGCTGCTGGGAGACGGGGGGGGCCAAGACTGCCCCAGCAGCAGCCAGTGTGACTGACCCAGGTGTTGCCTGAACTGCTCAAGTGGCTCCTGGGCCAGCCCCATGGGGCTACTGCAGAAGTCACGAAGGTCATGGAAAGTCATGGAATCCATGACCTCTGTGACACACACGGAGACTTATTTATCAGTTCTGCAATTTTTATAATCAGTGATTTTATCTTCAAAATGTCTGTCTGTCTGTATCAGTCTCTGTCTGCATATATGGTTTTCCAATGTATAACTAGGTTTTTCCAGTGAAGCATAAAGCTAAAACTGCTTATATCATTTGAGAGAATGCTCTTCAAATAATCTGGGGACAATTTTTAGTTTAGCAGTTCCTTCAAGTTGGCTAAGTGAGTAATAAGTATGACATCTCTTCCAATAGTGGTTCTGTGGATGCTCCATGTCAGGATGTGTGTGGACCCATGCACTCTGGATTGAAGATTTTTATCAGCAGTGTCTGTGTCATTAGGCACTCTTGGTGTTCTGATACAAGGGCATTTAGGGAGGGACCAGCTAACATTCTAGTACCTTCTGAACCTCCTGCAGCTTGAGATGGAGTTTTGCAGTGTCTGGTAGCTAGCCTCATGGCTTGCTACATCTTTTTCTCAAATTCTCTTTATTTTCTTAGTATTTTTATTTATATTTTGTTTTTAGCACAGTTTGTGCTTTTAAAAGGGGAGAGGGGGCTCGCTTTCCCATCTTCAATTTTTGTGCACTGTTTGGACCTTTTTCACAGTTCGTGATTCACAGCCACAAGTGCAGGTTATACCTAAGATTCCAGGCTTCAAACCCTGCCAAACCTGTCATAGGTCTTTCTAATGCATAGCTAAGAAATTATCAATGGAGCGCTAGCTGAGACCCACAGTATTTGAGTCACCCTGACCGCCATACATATGATCCGCAGAGTGCTCCAGCAACCATCTCTACAGCGGCAGTAAGAAAAGACCCTGGGGGCCGTTTGGAACCGTCTAAACCCGCAGTCCCATCCCTTGCAGTACCAGGACAGCAGCAGCTAAGAAATCCATGCTGCGTACCAAGAAACTGGCAAGCTATCTAAAGCAGGACCTGCATTAGCACTAGTCTCTGTGCTTCTGAGACACGTGAACTTGAGAGCCAAACTGAAATAGCCATTGGTTCTGCCTCCAGCAAACAGACATAAGATGCACTGATCGTACTTTGGTGTTCTCTCCAGTATCACTGGACATTCTGACTCCTGATGTTTCCTACCGAGATTTGCTGGTACTGTCCAGTCTTTTAACTCATGAAAATCTTTGGATCCTGGAGAAGCCTGAATCACTGTAGCTGCGGGGTACAGAGAGACATTACTCACTGGTACTCTCTCACCTCCTTGCGCCTACTTCCTGTTGAAAATGGTAGTGAAGAGTGTCTCACCATCCAGTACTGCTTCAGCCTCCAGTCCCTCACAAACTCTTTGAGGATTCATAGATGCATTTCCAGATGCTACCGACTCACTGTCCTTATCAACCTCTGGTACTGCTACATTTACAGGACCCCCTCCAGGTCCCAGTAACATCTTGACCACTGGTACTGACACTGTTTGCCACTCCAGTTGACACAGATGACATTGTATCTGGTTTGGAAGTGTCTATGCAGGGTCACTCTTTTGACTTCCATTACTAGAAGTTACACCCTAGTGATGAAACTTCTAGTGGGAGATATACTTGACATCACTGGTAAGAACAAATGTGGAGTCTTTCCCCTTTCCCTTATGATCCACAGCAGTGGGCTTATTGGAATCCGTGAGTCTCTTATGGGGTCCAGTTATACAGGGTCCGAGCTTGTGAGAACAACTAATGGCCTTGGGTCTTTCCACACAGCAATATCTTACAGGGCAGCAAGAGCCACCTGCTGAAGAAGAAATACCACCTTCCCATAAAGTCACCTCCTCACTAGACAAGGCTGCCATGCCTTCCCCATCATTTTATGATGATGATTTCAAGGCCTTTCAGGATCTTATGAAATATATAGTTGAGACCCTGCATATTCTGTTGGAAGTGTTACAGGAGCCCCAGCACTCCTTGTTGAACGTTGTTCACATATCTTTTCAGGGCAAATCACTTTGCCCATCAGTGGTGCTCTGATGGCCCCTATATGTTCTGGCAGACCCCTGTTTCTATACCACCTACAAGTAAATGGGTGGATTAAAAACGCTGTATCCCACCCAAAGAACTTTCCCAAAGAGGGAACAATTTCAGGCTCTGATAAGGCAAAGCCAGATAATCACCAAGGCATCTCTCCAGGCCTCACTAGATGCTGCTGACACAGCTGCTCTCTCCATGGCTATGACAGCCAGGCTTCTTGGCTACAGTCCTCTGGTCTGCTTCCAGAGGTATAAAGCACCATAGAAAACCTTCTTTTTGAGGGACCCAGATTATTCGGGGTGCCGTGGACAGGTTCCTTCTCTCTTAAGGACTCCAGGGCAACTCTACCATCTCTTGCTATCTATACACTTATGGCAAAGAGAAAGTACGGTATATCACAGATGGCTTAGTGATCTTGCCTGGTACAATATCAACCCACAAAAACAACTGAATCCCCAGGAAGAAACCTAGGTTCACAAGGAAAGGACCATCTTCTTCTGCAACCTCCCAGTAAGTGACATCCTGGAAATGACCATTTTGACTCTCTGGACAGGAGTCATGATATCTCTCCTGCTCCTGATGCAATGGTGCACGTATCTCCCCTCAACTCTGGTAAAGACATCTGTCCCATTTTCTATCTTCGTGAGAGCTCATCACCTCGCACAAATGAATCCTGGAAGTGATATCTACAGGTTATTCGATCCAGTTCAGTTCTCTTCCACCTCCCCGAACAACATAGAGACATGGTTGACCTACTGAGGTTGACACACTGTGAGTGTAGATGTTGTAGATTGACCTGTGTCAATCCTAACAGTCCTCTGGCAGCTGTCTCGTAATGCCCCATTCCCTGGGATAGAGAGCACTCTGACCACAATTTTTAAATCCACCACTAAGGTGTCAGAGAGACCGGAAGCCACCCAGTCCTTTAAAATCCCCTGCATGTTTTTAGAATGCCTTTTCCAGATTGCCAGCATTCGCAAGCACACCTAGCAGTTCATCCTTGTTATGTTCAACTCCCCAGGCGGCTATGCCGGATCCACACACTAGCTGTGCTCCTGTCTGGAGTAGACAGGAAGCATTGAATCTCCTGGGCCAGTGTGGAGAAGAGGCTACAGACCAGCTCTAGAAATGTTGACCTTTATGAGCAGATTGCACTGGGCATGCAGGCAAAGGGTTAGAAGAGGGATCAGCAGCAGTGTTGTGTCAGAACTTCATCCAGGGATACCACTAGGCTAGGGAGTGCGACAACAGATCTGGCGCTTCACCCAGACTTGCCTCTTCTACAAGGAATAGCATGCTGCATTTGGCGGAGACTCCACTGGCACTTGCAAACCACTGTGGATACCTTGGAGAAGCCTGAGACAGAGACCCTTGCTGTGAATAGTAAGAAGGAAGAGGAAGGAGTGTGAAAGAAATGCGGCAGGGAACTCTGTCACAGTGTAGCCAGTCCTGCCAGGTGAGGGAAGATGAACCTGGGGAAAGTTTGGATGTATCTGTGCATGCATTTTTCCTTACAATGGTTAAATTTAAAGATGTTGCCCATCTGACCCCAAGTTAACAAGACAAAGGTATTGGCTTTTCATTGTTTCATTGTTTCACTCTTATTAGAAGTGGTAGAGGTACAACAAACAGATAGAATTGGCATCTCCCGCCATTGAGTTAGGCAGGGGAAGGGGGACATGTGGAATACTTTATGTGCATAGGGATGTCTCTTTTATTCTCCTGAGAGGTCTTGATTAAACTTTCCTGGAGATACTCTGCAGTCTTCTCCCAAACAATACTCCAGCACAGACCACTGCTGTGGCTAACTATTCAAATGCTCTTTCAAAGCTTCCCTCAACCACATAGCTCTATGCTGGGATCTTGTACTAGCCTTTGTGTCTGGCTGTTCAAAGTCAGGCTCACCTCTGCCTTCTGCCCTGGTGCCAGCTTCTCCTGTTTTGCCTCACAGATATTATGCAGGTCACAACAGGTAGCTATAACCATTGGGCTATTTTTCTCATGGAGATCCAATCTAGTGAGTAAACACTGCTGGCATTCCTTCCGTTTCCCCAAAAGCATAGTCAACAGTCATTCTGTACCTGCTGAGGCAATAGCTGAATCTTTCCTTGGTGCTGTCGAGGTGATCAGTGTACGACTACATCAGCCAGGCAAGCAAAGGATAGACTGGGTCCTCAAAATTATTATTGGTGAAGTGGTCCTGGATATCCTCTATGGCAAGGTGCACTGGTGTCAAAATAGGGATATACATGCCGTCTGTCATTTCAAAGCAGTTCGTACTGCTGCAAATCCATCCACTATGTCCTGCATGGGGCTGAAAATCAAAGTCCTGTGTAGCAACAGATGATTAATGGCCCTACACACTTGCATGGCAACTGCTCCCACTGTGGATTTTCCAACTTCAAAATTATTTCCTACTGACCAGTAGCAATCCAGTGTTGCAAGCTTCCAACATGCATTCGCTAATAGCTTCTCCATGTTCAATTTGGCGCTAATTCTTTTGTCCATGTTCTGGAGGGCTGGGTGAGCTTGGCATGCTGGTCCAGGAATGGGGCTTTTTGCATCCAAAAGTTCTGCAGCTTGTCATACGAGACCTGCATTACATTATAATGCCACTTGTCAGTGCTCGTTTCTAAGGTCCAGAAGCAACATTCCACTGTCTATAGTTGCACCATGAATGCCACCAACAACCTAGAATTGTTTTTTGCTGTGTTCCTCAGCAAACGGTCCTCAAATAAATCCTCATGTCCCCCATTGGTGCGCTGCTTCCTGCAGATTTGCAAATACAAGGAGAATCATGAGCCCTGTATTTGCAACATTCATGAGAACAGTGCAGACCTCTGCAGGCTCCATGCTTCTGTCCAGGATGGAGATACAGAAGAGTGATGTGCAGGTTTGTGTCATTTTATTTTTTTTAAAAAATCATGAAAATTATAGGATATTGATGATATTATGGGATGGAGAAAGTTGCATGCTGGAACTTGACTCCTGGCACCCAGACATTCTTGGCAAATCATTTTGATTCCACAACACGCTATGAAATTTTCCAAAAGACATTGCACCGGAGGGTAGTTCACGAGGATACCTACCCATGGTGTGCCACACTTTGCATCGACACAAGCACTTCTGCTATGTACACACAGTGCTGACACAAGCAGGTAAGTATGCACATGCCCAAGGGATACGCAAACATTGGTGGTTGCATGCCCACATAATTTACATTGACAACAGTTTGTAATGTATACATGATCTAAAATGTGTAATTTTCAGAAGTGTCAAATGCCAAGTACAGTACCAACAAATTTTGTTTGAAGTAAATGGGCATGGTAGATAGTCCGCACATCTGAAAATGAGTTCACTCTTATTTAAGTTTAGGTCATTTTTGATTATCATGGTGTTGTATCAACTGATAATCAGTGAAAGGCCTGGTTCACACTACACCGTTAAATCGATTTTAACAGCGTTAAATTGATTTAATGCTGTGCCCGTCCACAGTACAGTGCTCTTTAAATCGATTTAAAAGGCTCTTTAAATCGATATCTGTACTCCTACAGAACGAGAGGAGTAACGCTAAAATCGATAGTATTACTTTGGAATACTGTTAGTGTGGACGGAAATCGACATTATTGGCCTCCAGGAGGGATCCCACAGTGCACCACTGACCGCTCTGGACAGCAATCTGAACTCGGACGCAGTGGGCAGGTAAACAGGAAAAGCCCCGCGAACTTTTGAATTATATTTCCTGTTTGCCCAGCATGGA
>NC_133775.1:45237790-45240833 GCF_003597395.2 Chelonoidis abingdonii | reverse complement strand
ACGCTCCAGAAATCGACGCTAGGTTCGGACCATGGACGCACACCACCGAATTACTGTGCCTAGTGTGGCCGCGTGAAATCGAATTTATAATATCTGTTTTATAAAACCGGTTTAATGTAATTCGGAATTATCCTGTAATGTAGACGTAGCCAAAGAGTCATTTTATTCCAACACTATTTTCAGGTCTTCTACATACCTTTTATCGAAATCATTTAGAAAAAGTTAGTGGTTAGTGAAAGAAACACCTATTTCAAACAATTCAGCAAAGCACCTAAGCATGTAAATATGTGCTTAAGCGTTTTGCTGAACTGAGGGCTCAAAAAGAAGTGAGGCTGTTAGTAGACTTTGAATACCAAAATGAGTGGGAGTGAGAGCAAGGTATTTCCCTGCCTGTCTATTATTTGCCACCATAATAGATAGTCACTGTTTTCTCAAAGTTCTGTTTTCATGCATTTCATATTTGCAGTTCATCTGTGAATACATGCTTTAAATTAAAATTGTGCATATTTTGACCGTTTTCTTGCTTGTTTAGCACGACTGCTGCAGGTTGTCTTCAAATGTTTTATTTAATAAGATAAGAAGCAAAGATGACTGGACATGAGTATATCTTTTAAAACCTTTGAGAGATTCCAACAGCTTATTTAAAATAATTGCATCATTTTCCAGAGATGGTTAAACATTTCTTTAGCTACTTAAAATGATTTAATTAAACTAATCAAATTGTATTCAACAAATGTAGTACTTGATGAATTTTGTGGTTTATATGGATTAAAAGAATATGTAACATACCTTTTTTGTTCAATATTTGACCAGTTAAATACCTAGTTGTATAGTATTTGTTCACTACTTTATTTTATAAATTGTGTTTTGTTTTTCTGCAACTAGCCCTAGTCTAGATATTTTTTCCAAGAGAAATTCTGCAACCTGCACAGATCACTCCTTGGCAACGTGACATTTTTACCTTTCAATTTGTCAAACGTTGATTATTCTTACATTCCTATCCTGTTACCCCCGCCTCTGGATCTTGGATTTAACATGTCATTTTGGTTTACTTTCTTATGTGTACATCAATATGATTGCTGTCAACACAGCACAACTCTGGGAATCGAGTATGCTAGTTAATTAGTGCTCCCTTTGCCCCAGCAGAAGACAAAGCAGAAAAGCATTGTTTTGTGTAGGTCCTACAAGAACAGAGAATTTTAATTTTTTCACATTAATGTATTTTTTAATTGACATCTATGCTTTGAAGATTACTCGTCACTAGACTGACAGTTTTTTAAGATAGGACAGTCAAAATTGTAGTCTAAACAAGTTGACTATGTCCTCTTAATATTTATATCCAAATCTGATATATTTTTTCTGTGCTATGAATTATTAATTCTGTACGTTTACACTTCATACAACATAAAGGAACGTTTGTCTTTTCTTTTGAATGTTCTGATTTGACACACTTTTTAATATGAGTATTCTATGACAGATTGCCTTATGGCATATCTGGTCTTATGATCCATTGAAGGTTTTTTTTTTAACCCAATATGTGTCTAATGTCTCCCTCAGTGCAGTCGGCCTAATTACACATTGTCCAAGTCGGTGGGCATTTCTTAGTATCTAGATCTTGGAGGCAGTTTGTGATGTCCTCTTAACACAGGAATCATGTTTAATGTAGCAAACCTAGATTGCTGTTTGATGTTAATGACAACCTATCAGGCTATCATTAAATATGTATGAGGTGTCACGATGCACTCAGTCTTCATACTGCTTGTGGGAGAAATTACTTGATAGTCTGCTGTTCAGTTGGTATTAGTTTGTTTTTTGGGGTGAGTTTTGTAGTATTTTGAAGGAAATACTTCTAAAATAGTCTGAAAAATAAGTGATATGTAACAGAAGGGAAAAACTGACAAAGCTTCTGTGAGAATGTGTTTGTCTTGTCACTTAAGAAGGGGGGGGGAATGCAAGAATGAGTTCTGTGAAGGAGAAATCATATCATGGCTTCCAATATGAATGGCATCATTCTACTGTCAGTTTTATTCGAAGGCAAACTGGAGCCCTTAACAGGGCACCGTGTTGCTAAGTGCCTTGCCACAATGAGGGTACAGAAGTATGTTACTGAAAATTTAAATGACCACAGCTTGAATGACACACAGCCAACTATTAACCACCAAGAAAAACAGCACCGTACAAGATTTACTTGTGTTAATTGACACCACTGCCACCTCACAGGATGCTGGCACAGAGTCTTATCGCCACAGCTCATAGCACAACACAGCGCTGACTCTCTGTTCTTCTTCTCTTCCAGGAGTCATTGGGGTGAGCTTTTATTAACTTTCCTTTTGTAAAAGACTAAGTTCTTGTTGATGAATTTCAGTACCATTGAGGTCTTCAGTTGAAAATATTTTCCTATGTGAGTGCTATTCATTTTAAGCCTTCCGTGAATAGGCAACTGAGGAAAGTCACCTGATACATTAGGATTCATCTGTATTGACTAGGGAAGCTCTCACTGCTGTGTTTCACTAAACAAGCTGAGGTGCAAACACTAGTGTGGGCAACTTTCATGATTTTACAGGTCTCATGATATTTTGTAGTTTTTCTTAACGCTGCGGTGATTACATGAGAATTTCAGCTTACTCTTTAAAAAAAAAAAAAAGTTTTTAACTTGCATGATTATAGGAAGAACCTTGAAAACAAAGAGACCCCAGTGTACCTGTGATGGTATGTTCACCCCAGTGGCTCAGAAGAGGCTACTTGAAATGATGGGCTGCATCTGGGTGAGGTATGGGCTAGATATACGCCCCTAGCTGAACCTAAAGCCTAGCTGATAAGAGGAGGTTGGGCTTGCAGGAAGAGGTTGTGGAGGGAGAGAAGCAGCAGTCACTGTCAGGGTTGAGAGAAGGGAATAGGAGGAACCGTAGTGAAACATCAGAAAGGGTGAGACCACATTGTTCTTAGCTGCTGATTGTAGGGTCTGGGGGCAGTCAGGGAGAAGAGGTTGTTGGATGGGCAGGAGTCCTGGGGGGGGCCATCAGTGGGTGAGAAGCAGGGGGGG
>NC_133775.1:45214989-45236636 GCF_003597395.2 Chelonoidis abingdonii | reverse complement strand
CAGGCAGTACAGAATCTTTTCTTTACACATGAAAGGGAGGCGGCTGATGGAGCTCAGCCCCCAGTTGCTATGATGAGGACAGTTACCAGCTGTTCTGTACCATCTACTGGGAATGACTGGGAATCATTCCTATTTTTACCCAGGCACCCCCGGCCGGCCTCACCTAAGGCCAACCAGCAGCACTCACGGGCTCATGACCAGGACTGCTGTCAGTCCTACTGCTCTGTACTGTCTGTCACCAGGGAGGGGAGGAGAGAGGATGCTACTGTTTACTGCTGCAGCACATGTCTACCAGCAGCATGCAGTATACATAGGGTGATATATAAAAAAGTCAAACGATTTTTCCCCCTTTTCTATTACGGAGTGGGAGGAGTGGTAAATTGGCGAGATAGACCCTGAACCACCCCAGACAATGTGTTTGACCCTACAGGCATTGGGAGCTCAGCCAAGAATGCAAATAATTTTCAGAGACTGCGGGGACTGTGGGATAACTGGAGTCCTTGGTACCCCTCCCTCCCTCCATGAGCGTCCATTTGATTCTTTGGCTTTCCGTTACGCATGTCACGCAGCACTGTGCTGTGGACTCTGTATCATAGCCTGGAGATTTTTGTCAAATGCTTTGGCATTTCGTCTTCTGTAACGGAGCTCTGATAGAACAGATTTGTCTCCCCATACGGTGATCAGATCCAGTATTTCCCGTACAGTCCATACTGGAGCCTTCTTTGGATTTGGGACTGCATCACCACCCGTGCTGATCAGAGCTCCATGCTGGACAAACAGGAAATGAAATTCAAAAGTTTGCGGGGCTTTTCCTGTCTACCTGGCCACTGCATTCGAGTTCAGATTGCTGTCCAGAGCGGTCACAGTGAAGTACTGTGGGATACCGCACGGAGGCCAATACCGTCGATTTGCAGCCACACTAACCCTAATTTGATATGGAAATACCGATTTTAGCGCTACTCCTCTCGTTGGGGAGGATTACAGAAACCGATTTAAAGAGCCCTTTGTATCGATATAAAAGACCTTGTTGTGTGGACGGGTACAGCATTAAATCGGTTTAAACGTGTAGTGTAGACAAAGCCATAGTCTCTCTCTGGGTTTGGGCAACACAGGGGAGGTGGATCCAGGCACTAAGGCCAGAAGAGCACTGCAAGGTCCACCTCTTTATTACAGCACATTTGAAGCTGATATTGTGGGATAAAAGGATGGCAAGGTCATATTAACAAGGAGGTCACTGCTAGACAGCTGATTAGGAATTTTTTGACAAAATATTTTTCCATTGGAAAAAATGCTGATTTATCAGAGCTCAAGTTTTTTTGAGTAAAGATCTGTTTTGAATACTTTTCCTCTTTGAAAAAGTTTCAGAATTGTTGAGGAATCCTATTTTTGACATTTCAGAAATTAAAAATTCAGTTTTTTCAGTTTGAAATGACTTCTCACTTTGAAATTTAAGTTAATCTATAGAAATTTTTTTAAAGAAAATGTTGAAACTGAAAAACACTTTTGAAATTACTGAAACAAAATGTTTTGATTGACCCAAACCAATTTTATTTTTTATTTTCAGTTTACGGTTTGTTGTTTTTAAGATTTGTGACATTTGTCCCATTTTTGGCATGGACAATTTTTTTCAAACTCTCTCCAATTCTCACAATGCTTTATGTTGTGTTCTACCTTGTATTTAGCTGTGAATCCCTGAATACTTTTCTTGCACCTGAAGATGAGCACTGCATTAATTCAAAACCTTGTCTCTCTCCTGCCAGTAAAGTTGGTCCAATAAAAGATATTACCTCATCTATCTTGTCACTGTAAAATCCTGAGACTCACACATGTACATCAAAACTGCAAACCTTAACTTGCTACGTTTACTTTGCTTCAGTTCTTCACTCAACATTTGTTTCCTTTTACAATATAACTTCCTCACTTTTTTCCTCCATCTTTTACACCATCTTCTCCCTTAGTGTAGTTTTTCCTATAGTATTAGTTCCCTCTTTATCCCCTATTGTGTTTCTAATAATTTTTGTCCTTTTCCTGTATTCTGTCACTTTCCCTCCTTATTAATTCTCCATAGTATCTCTGTCCCCTCCAGTGTTCTCTCATTCATCTTCACCTTAATCTCTTGCTTCTCTCTCCTGTTCCCCTATCAGTCCTTCATTCTGTGTATCCTCCGTCTACAGAGTCACATTTGAACCATTCAGATTAACTGGGAAGTGGAGTCTGCTCAGGGAAATGGTGCTGCCAGACAGTACTCTGACCATAGAATATCATTTTCCTCATTTAGTGTTGGGCTTGGGTGAGTCAGAGGCAATTCTTCATGCTGTGAATTGTGTCTGACTTTCTGTGAAGACAACACACTTTTGGTTATTACCATTGTTTATTATTCCATATCCTAGTGGAGTAACTCATTGGGAAAATATCCCTAACTTAGGACCATCTCTGCTTTTGTCCCTTGTTTCTCTCCCATCTCTAGCTTTGTTCCTCTTCCCTGTCCTTGTCTCTTTTCTTCCCTCTTTTCCCTTCCCTGTAGCAATTCTCTCTTCCCTTCCCCAATGGGCTTTGCTCTCACCACTTTTTGCATGCCATTCTCTACAATGATCAGCAATTTAATATTTGCATTGAAATGTCCTCATTGGGTTTTAGAGCAACATCACTGAGATTAATATAGGTCAAAGGAGTTCACACCTCTGAGTCATTGTTTCAGGTTGTCTGCGGACTTGGGAAGATTAGCTCTGCATTGAGTTACGTTTGATAGATTATGTTTTTCAACCATCAGGGATAGAAACACTTTTTAAATGAAAGTTTGTATTGTGCAGGATGGAATCTGTCATGTGGACCATGTAAATACATCAATCCAGCTGGGCGTTTGACAGCCCTGGTCAGCAATGAAAACTTGTAAAATGGAAGCAGGTCAAAACTAGTAAAACTGAAAGTTGAGACAAGCTCATAATGTTTTACTATATTAGTATGAATGGGTCACAGAGTGAGTCTACACTGCAGCCCAGGGTTCAAACTCAGACTCACGCCTAACCTCCCTTCTATGTATACACAAATCATGCCAAACTGGTGCTTGGACCCAGGGTCCCACAGGGTGGAGGGACTGAGCCTGAGTCAAACCAGGACCTATGGTTAGGGTTACCACCTTTGAAATGCAAGCCTCCCTACATACACACACACCCACACACTGCTACAACCCCCCAAGCTCAAGGCAATTCCACACTCACCACCTTCAACAGCCACTTATAGCATCTAGAGTGGTAACACATATAGATAAGACTGGTTACATAATTTTCTTTCTTTGGTCGTGTTTCCTAGAGCTGCTTTTTTTGTGTGTCCCTCTTCCTTGAGATTATTTTTTCCCAAATTACATTGTTTCTTTATTTTAACTATATACTTGAATGTGAGCGTTTTGGAATTTTATCATAAAGAAAATCCATTGAATCTATTTTTTGTGTTAATAATGCAGATCTTTAGATCCATGTAAAAAAAAAAAACAAAAAAAAAACAACCCGACATATTGAAAGATTTGCCAGTTGCCAGAAAAATAAATTAAAAAAAAAAAAGCCCAGACCAGTCAAATACCAGCCAGATAGTAACCCTACCCACAGTTCAAGTCCTTTTGCTTTTCCGTGTAGATGCATCCCCACTGGACTTGTGCACTGGGAGTCCACTCAGAGTATTCCACAAACACACAAGCCAACTTCCTTTGTTCTCTGGACAGTCAAATTTGGTGGACAGTCAAGTTTTCCCCCACTACACCACAAAGGGCTAGATAGGTCAAATTTTGGAAGGGCGCTAGAAAGTTGAGATATGAGTGGTTGGATTTGGACTCGTGTAATGCACTTTAGACTCTGGAGGCCCATGTTGAGACCTAGAGTTCAACAATTCCTAAGCTGGGGTTATAAATGAGTGTGCATGCATGCTCAAGCCCTAGGTTAATAAACCCAGGGTCTGCTGACATGAGTTCTACTAATGCTGGTCTTGCATTGCAGTGGAGACATACCCAAAGCTATCAGTCAGTGAAAATGTGGCGTGGTAGGTGGGAGGCCCTGGGCCAACTGTAGCTGGATAATGCAGCTGCAGCAGGCTGCATTCCAGTGAGCCCTCCACCTCCCACCGTTCTGTTACCTGAAAGCATGACAGGCTTCTGAATGCTTCTCCATTCTTGGGGCTGTTAACTGGAGCAAGGTCAGGAGTAGCAGCTTACTCTGTTAAAGGTGTGTCTGCATGCTAAGGAGAAGGGTGTAGATTTGCCCTGTAGCCTTGGCTGTGTCTTTATGGAGAGAGGAGGAATCTGCCATCACCTATGTCCACCACTGCATCCAGTAACCATGAATAATCATACTAGCACTTTTCTGCTAAAATAATCAGTATTTAAATAGTTTAATGTCAGTAGCCCAGATATGTGGGTGTGGTAATGCATAACTCTTAGAATTATTGTTTAAACTTGCCTGTTTTCAGACTCAAAAAGGCCAGCTGTTTCAGTCATCTTTAGAAGGTCATTTTTATATCTAGAAATATTAGAAACTCTTTGGAGTGAAACTTAATTGTCAGAACCTGTTGGGGGCTTCTGTCCCCATCACTGCCCCCAGATCCTAGAACTTTAATTTGCTTCCTGAATATCATCTTTAAGGGATAGGGAAAATAGTTCTTAGTGCTTTCCATGTTCAAAATGCTCTGCGCAAAATAATTTGAGCAGAATTACTACTAGCTCTTCTATACTGTTTATCACTTAGTGAAGTGAAAAAAACTTCAGTCTCAGTAGTAATTCTATGCTGTATAATTAAACACTTTGAGAATGGGGAAGGAGGGTTTCTAGAGTTTTTTATTAAGCTAAATATTATGGGGTTAGGATGAGAGCCTGCTGTATTTACTGTAGTTTGCCACTGATTTTATTAAGAATAATATATAGTAATTTATAACAAGAACTTTCCTTCCAGTTGTTGATGTACCAATTTCCTCAAGGGGATTTATTGGAAAGAAAAGTTGTATGTAAACAAGAACTGTTGAACTTGGACATACTGCTATATATTTTAAGGAGCCTTGGCTCAGCTGAGTCTATTTGCAGAGAGAACTAAAATGATACAGTGCTTGGAAATTTCACCTTCTTGGCTCTGAGATGAGACTTTCTGTTTTCAGTAGATGATATCCATCTCTAACATAACAAATTTTTGCTTTCAGGAGTGATTAAAGCATCAGTGGAGCTAAGTGACTATGGACGGACTAATCTGCAGGGAAAGATAGTAAATGAGATTGATACTGCAAAAGTGATTAGTCCTGTTGGAAAATCTTACTAAAATGAGCGTCAGTCAGAAACTTTTTCAGGAATCATAGTTAAATTCAGAAAACTAGTGTGTGTCTGTCTCAAGGCTTTGGAAAAAAGGAAATGGAGCGGCCCTCACAGATTATATAGACTTTTGAAGGTAATGAAGAATGATGAGTCAGTAGCATTTGAATTAGTGCCAAATACAAGAAAAAAGGGGCATAAACTTTTTCCTTTTATTGAAGTATTTTTATACACTATGCATATAGAAGAATCTGTATATGTTAAAAAGTGGAAAACATCAAAGCATTTTAAATAATTCCCTATCTCTTATAAGGATTTTTAGGAACGTTAAGGGTGGCCTAATGTGTTTCATTTGGGATATGTATCTATGAAAGGAGATCATATTTTATTGCAGTTTACCAGCTCATCTGTATTAAACCGTGCTCTTTCCGGAGATGCTATTGCATGCATTGTATTTGTCTAATATATTATTTTCAGTGATACTAAGAAATTCTTGTTTTTGTAATTATTTGTAATTATTTTCCATTCCACAATTGACAGTTCCATGTACTTTTTTTTGTTATAGTTAAATAATTTATTATTGTAAGTTTTCTTGATATGTATTAAGTTCCTGTAGGAGCGAAGTATTTCGTATCAGAGGTGCTGTCACCTGGATTTGGGGGGGAAATGTACTGTATTTCAGTAACTGAGTATGCAAAATATCAGTAAAAGGTGTTTGTAAAGTACAAAGAAATATATAATATAATATATTGATTTAATTTTGTTGTGGAAATACCTGTATAAAAGGTTAGCTTTAGATGCCAGAAAAATGAATGAAATATAAATAATGAAAGAAAATTAATAGATACTTAATTGTCAAATCATGTGTAATAAAGTAGCTGTTTCTGTTGTATATGTTCAATTTATTAGCTAGATAGCAAGAGCTGCTATTCTCAGGTGTACAGTATGTGCAGAAGATTCTCTTTTGTTGTATTTGTTATAATATTAGGTCAGTTGAGACTCTTTAAATATTGGACTACAATATGAGCAACTTTTTTGTTGTTGTTGTTTAGCAAATACTGCTGAGATCCATGCAGCTAGAAGAAATGACTTTAGGTTTGGATGAAAATTCTGGTTTTTGTTTTGGATAGGAAATCCAGGGATGTTGGTCAGCAAAACTGTGATTCCAATGCCAGTGGTAGGCAATTTGAATTCCAGAACTGATGAGACCCAGACAAATCTGTTAGAATGCTACCTTTTTGATAAAATGATATCAAAGTTAGAATGTGGTACATGGTAATACAATAATAAAATAATTTTTAAAAATACAGAAAACAAACCTACAATGGAGCATCTGCAGGCTAAGTGTGATTCTGATCTTAACACCTAGGTCTATACCTTAAGAATTAATCTCTGATCACTCCCTCTCCCATGCCCTGCATACTAAAAATAGTGCCCAAATTGTGCCAATTCTTCTTCCAAAACACTTCTCAAATCTTACTTTTCCTTTTTGGCCACACAGCCCTTTATCTCCTGTCTTGACTCCTGCAACCTCTTCTTTTCCTCCTTGTTGCCCACATCATATTTGCTCTTTTCTATAGAAAACACGTTACTAAGATTTCCTTTGCTCATCAGTATTTCATCCCACTCTTTTTTAAATCCTTCCTTTAGTTCTCCCTGGGTCTGCTCCCTACCACTCTCTATGGGAAAATGGAAAATGGTGGTACTAGGGTCTTTATCCTAGAACCACTTGTAGCTCTGCTTGGTGTTTTCCAGTAACAGGACGGAACAGTCAAGTCTGGCAACTCTTCAGCAAGGGGTGCCTGCTGCCACAGCTTGGTTGTTGGTGCTACACAGGCCCCTATTACTGTTTCAGAAATTTGTGAAGCTGGAGTTGGGGCTACAGAAAGAAGGAAGGCTGGATCATGAAGTCAGTTACTCAGAAGTTTGTGTTCTGGACAGGAGTTTTTGCCCAGAGCAATTTGCATCTTTCAGTCCTGCAAAAAGGTCAGCTGGATCCTCTATCCCTTTAGGAATAAAGCCTGGGGAGAGAAGAGGTTCAAGGGCAGAGCCCAGAGGCACTCTCCCAAAGTGGGAACAGGTCGAGGTGTACTAGAGGAGTCTAAGGGTCAAGAAAACCCAAGGAGGAGATAATGGTGCAGAAGAGGAGGGAGAAGCTGGGAGTGACCATGTCAAAAGTGATAGATAGATCAAGAAGAGTGAGTATAGAAAGAGGTCCTTAGATTTAGCCAAGAGAAGGCCAAACTGAGAGCAGTTTCAGTTCAAAACCTTATTGCAGGGACTCCAGAGATAATTGGAAGGGAGGGAGGAAGAAGGCAGCAGGAAGAGTGTCACAAATCTCATTTTCCTTTTTTATAGATTCATAAATATTAAAGTTAGAAGGGACAGTCTTACATAACACAGGTCAGCGAATTTCATCCAGTGACTCCTTCACTGAGCTCAATCAATTGTGGTTAAACTAAGGCATGTTTTATTCATAAAGAAATTGATCTCATTTTAAAGACTTTAGGTAATGCATAGTCCACCACATTCCTTAAAACTTAACAACTGGCTAACTAACATCACAAAACATAGTTGTTAATGGGAATCTCCAGTGAGTGGAAGGTTTCTAATGGAGCTGTGCAAGGTTCAGTTCTTGGTCTAGTAATATTTAGTATTTTATCAATGGCCTTAAAGGAAACAAAAATCAATTAATAAAGCTTACAGGTGACACAGCTGATGGCAGCGAAGGTTTCTGTGCGGTGGGCATGTCTATATCCAGCAGTCATGGAATTGCTGTCAGACTGGAGTGGCTGAATTTCACTTATCACTTGCTCTGGAGGGCTTTGTAAGCCATTTCAAACCCCAGCAGTCAATATTATTATTCACTACCCTAGAACTTAATTAACGCCACGTTGGGTTGACCTCCAACCTGTACAGAATATCAAATGCATTTACACTTAAATATCTGAAAACCAGGAGATTGTTATGGTACACATCAGGCTGCACAACAACCTTAACTCTGCCCCTGGGGCTGGCTAGAGCCACAGGAGATATACTGTAAGTGTGTTTCAGCTAGGCTGTCCTATAATAAGCAGACATGAGGAATGACTAAATGATTCCACTTTATATGCTGTGTTGTCCCACAGAATTTTCATTCATCTGCATGTACTCCAGCTGCCCTTCACTGTGGCTGATACAAGGATTACTTGCAACCAATTGCCATAACTCACGCTGTGATATGAGAAGAGGTGCATTTGCAGCCAAAGGGATCATGAATTCCACATTTTTGTGCTGAGTTACGTCAGTTGTGCAAGTAGAGGAGCATGCTCTGTTATTGCTATGGGGATTTGAGGTCCCAGTCAAGTGTTCCCTCTTGGGCCCTCGCTTGACTAGATGCTTTGAGGGAACCCAGCCTGTGGGTCCCCAGGTGCTTAAGTCTCCTGAGTGGAGCACAGCCATTAACCCAGTTTTTAGGTCCTGCAACACAGTCACTGAGCACAGATCCTCTGTCTGTCATCCCTTCCTGAGGCCAAGCCTGTATTCAGTGTTGACCTCTCAGACTTCTCTGTTTGCTTAAACATGCCCTCACCCACAACTCCAGTTGTGAGCCTGGTGGTGTACTGTTCTAACCCTCTCAAGAGACCTATAGCAAGTTGTGAAGCATATAACACATACACATATTTTGCACAGATTCTGACATCGCTCTTTTACTTACATGCCACACAAGAGAGTAGACGTCATTTAAAATACCACAAACATCCTGAACACAATGCCTTAGTCCCTCCCTAGCTCACCATTACCTTGGGGAACCATCTGTGTTCAGGAAGATAGGCAGGGTACCCTGCCTCATCAGGCCCCCTATGTGCCCTCTTCTTGACCTGGAGAAAAATGATCCCAAAGAATAGAGCCAATAGAGTAGCTTTTGCACTTTTTATAACCTTCCAGTCCCTCAGTCAGATCATCACAGACTACTAGCACGTGGCTGTGTAGCCCAGGTGACTTTTTCTGTGATCAGCCAGTTCTGGTTGGGAGCCAGTCTGTTGTTAGCCACTATTACATTTTACTGGTCTTGCATTTAACTTAAATTACTCACTGGTGTTAGACCTTGCTTTGTCCCTACCCCTGTTAGAATTTAATTCCAGCCTAGAGTTGGAGGACAACTAGCCTCACGTGCAAAATGGATTTTTCAGCTTGGTGAAGATACAGAGAGTTCATAATCTCATACAGAATTCATAAATTATAGAGGCAGATCCCCAAATGGTTGCAACAGTCTGATAGCATACCGTGCGTTACAAGGAATAATGCAGAGGAAATCCTTAGGACAAAGGTCAAGGGATGGTAACATCTAACAACTTTGGGGTGATTTGTGCAGAATAGGTGCAGCGGTTGAGGATAGGCCAGGCATAGCAACCTGGTGTTCATATTTGCCTTAGTGAAGACATGGTCTGACAGTTTCTCCTGTTGTACTATTGTTCCATATCATCTGAAAGGAGACAGTGCTACAGTGTCTGTCAGGGATGGGTTGGGGCATCATTCGAAAAGGGCAGAGTTAAGGTTGTGAAGCAGGGCTGGTTTTGTCCTTAATTTGCTATTTCCTGCCTTTCAGAGATTTAAGTATAACTGCATTTATTTGTTTGATCTTTTCAAACTAACATTCTGTAGGGTTACAAGGCATTCACAGTCAACCTCAACTCTTAGTTGTTGATGTTTTGGGGCAGTAAATTCTCTTCAATTTTCGAGGAGGAAGGTGTGGTGGTGTGATATGATTGCAAAAAAAACGGGGGGTGGGCACAAGAAGACATCCTGAGAACACTTCACTGCCATTCGCCTACCAGTTATGCCCTCCAAGTGACCACTGTATACCCCTAATCAGTGCAGCTTGGATTCAGTGGCTATACAGCAGGTCACTTTGAGCTACCCAGTTACTCTGATATCAGGCTATCTGAAAACTCTCTGGTTTGCAACAGAGTCCAGTTCTGCAGTACAATCATAAGTGATTTTTTTCTGGCACAGTCCACACTTCGGTCTAACTTTTACACAGAATAACTAGCTGAGATCAGTGCTGAGGTATTTTTCTTGTGTCCATGTCCTTTGTACTTTGGCATTTCTGGAGGAGATGGCCGACAGTGCCACCATCAGAACAATTGCATTTTCACATTATAGAATGTTTAAAAACGAAAAAGGAAGAAGGGCTAGAAGGAACACCAAATGTTAAAACAGGATTATTGTGCCTCTTTTTCCTTAAATATGCTGAAAAAGATGCCATACGATGTAAGATCCACATAACAAAGTAGATTGTGTGTTTTATCAACACAAAATAGACCCGTGGAAAGATAAAGCTGTGAGCAAAAGTTCTTCATTTTGGTTTTATGTTTTCCTCTCCTCAGAAACCAAAGCTCTTACTAAAGCTGTTCCCTAAAAGCAGGCTATTTTTTGGAAATCGGTGTCTTTGTGAATTCAGTTTGTTTTAATATCCCAAGCTTTCAGTCATTGTTTTATTTCTTGGTGCACAGCAGACCAAGCAAACATTAAGAATACACCAGGAAAAAAAAAAAGGTGATAACCCCTCAAAATAATATTATGAAGATTTATTTTAAAAGACCTGAACTATTTTAAAGTGTAAGCAAGTGAAAATAACATTATTTGTTCCTTTATTGAATAGAATGCTTAGTTAAAGAACGGATACATTTGTTTATGCCATCCTTTTCACATGAATAATAAATCAAAGTTCACATTTATAACAACTTAATATTAGTGATGACCTCAGAAAGGAATATGTTAATGTCACACAAAAGTAACATACTTTAGTTAGGTCAGAATACCCCAAAAGCAATTCACTTTCACGTATTTATATGAATGACTGTACTGCTTGAATCACTGGAATTCTGAAGCTGTTTCTGTAGAATTTTGTGTACAGTGTGCTACAACGGTGTAGCTGGCAAATGAATGAAATGTTAAAATTATTTTTTTACAAACATTGTGAATTATACTTTTAAAGGCTTTTTTTATGGATAAGATGCAAAAAAATCTGCATACTTTTGTGAATTTTTCATCCTTGCTTGTACTTAAAGTTTTGTTTACTTAAGAACATTTTGAAGATTTTTTTTATTGTACATAGTTATCATTATGATAATTTTCAGAATTTATTTTGAATCAAGGCAGTATGCTTTCATGTGTGTATACTTGCATAGTATTGTGTATTTGTTTATAAATGAAAAGAAACCTGATCTCCATCTTCCTATTGACATCAAACAATCCTCTGATATGCAAATTCAGCTCTGGGGAGAACAGATACACAACATTTGTTTGGACTGAATCCAAATCTGAGTGAAAGTTATAGTTAAAGAACTGATTTAAAAGCATTGGTTCATTTGAATAAAAACTTATATTGAAACAGTCTTGAACTAAACTTACTATTTTTGGTGAAATTTTATGATCTACTGTATTTCCAGTGTATTTTGCTATTGATATTTTAATAATACCAGGCTCTCTCATGTTAGGCTGCCTCCTAAGGGTATGTCTACACTAGGAGATTATTCTGATTTTACAGAAATCGATTTTTGGAAAGATTGTATGAAGTCGAGTGCACGCGGCCACACTAAGCACATTAATTCGGCAGCGTGTGTCCACATACCGAGGCTAGCATCGACTTCTGAAGTGTTGCACTGTGGGTAGCTATCCCATAGTTCCTACAGTCTCCCCCGCCTATTGGAATTCTGGGTTGAGATCACAATGCCTGATGGGGCCAAAAATTTGTCGCAGGTGGTTATGGGTAAATGTCGTCAGTCATTCCTCCCTCCGTGAAAGCAACGGCAGACAAGCATTTCACGCCCTTTTCCCTGGATTGCCCAGACAGACGCCATAGCACAGCAACCATGGAGCCAGTTCAGCCTTTTTTCACTGTCACCGTATGTCTACTGGATACTGCTGACAGAAGCGGTACTGCAGCGCTACACAGCAGCATCCCCTTGCCTTTTGCAAGTTAGCAAAGACGGTTAACGGCTCTACTGTACCATCTACTGCTTTGCAAGTTGACAAAGATGGTTACCAGTCATACTGTACCGTCTGCTAGTGTCGTGGGTGCTCCTGGCCAGCCTCGATGTGGTCGGACGCCTGGACAAAAATGAGAATGACTTCCCAGATCATTCTCTTTAAATTTTGTCTAATGGAGAGTCAATCCTACCTAGAATATCAGGCAAGCCTACTAAAGAACCAGAGAGGCAAACAGCCGCTCCAGGTCAGAGCCCCAGACATTCCGCAGAAATGATGAGCTGCATGCCATTCTAAGGGGTGCCCCTGCAACACCCCCACCCATTGCTTCCCTCCTCCCCCACCCCTCCTGGGCTACCATGGCAGTTATCCCCCCATTTGTATGATGAAGTAATAAAGAATGCATGAATAAAAAAAACACTGACTTTATTGCCTCTACAAGCAGAGATTAAAGGGGTGGGGGAGGATGGTTGGCTTACAGCGAAGTAGAGTGAACCATCATTCTGCACTTACTCAGCCTATAGCTGAAAATGGGAATCTGTGATAAGCACTAGGATAGAAGCATGGGCAGGACTGAATCTCCATTTGTGTGTGGGCCTGTGGTTGACACTAGTAAAATACAAAATGTCCCAGGATATGTATGTTGGGGGACAGTTCTAAACAGCAGCTTAATTTTTTTATTTGCAGCAAAGTGTAGAGGTCTAATTATCTGATTGTGAGCCCTGGTAACAAGAGGTAGGCATGACCGTGTGGTGCTTCTGACTGGGCAGAGCAGCCTGAGGCAGAAGCCTCAGCTGGCATGATATTCCAGGCAGGACTGAATCTCCATTAGACAAACCTTAAAGGAGAGAATGACTTGGAGTCATTCCCATTTTTGCCCAGGTGCCCTGGCCGACCTCACCGAGGCCAGCCAGGAGCACCCACGGAACGATGACGACGGATACCAGTCCTACTGTACCGTCTGCTGTCTGCAAGGCAAGGGAATGCTACGGTGTAGCGCTGCAGCACCGCGTCTGCCAGCAGCATCCAGTAGACACACAGTGACACTGAAAAAAGGCGAGAAACAATTTTTTTCCCTTTGCTTTCACGGGTGCGGGGTGGGAGGAGTGGTGCTGACGACATATACCCTGAACCACCCATGACAATGTTTTTGACCCTTCAGGCTTTGGGAGCTCAGCCCAGAATTCAAATGGTTTTCGGTGAGTGCGGGAACTGTGGGATAGCTGCAGTCGTCAGTCGCCCCTCCCTTCGTGAGTGTCCATTTGATTCTTTGGCTTTCTGGTAGGCTTGTCTCAGTTCCTTAAGTTTCACATGGCACTGTATTGAGTCCATGCTGGAGCTCTTGTTTGATTCTGGGGCTGCATGGTCAGCTGTGCTGATCAGCGCTCCACGCTGGGCAAACAGAAAATAAAATTCAAAAGTTCACGGGGCTTTTCCTGTCTACCTGGCCAGTGCATCCGAGTTCAGATTGCTGTCCAGAGTGGTCACAGTGGTGCACTGTAGGATAGCTCCCGGAGGCCAATACCGTCGAATTGTGGCCACACTAACCCTAATTCGAAATGGAAATGTCGATGTCAGTGCTACTCCCCTCGTCAGGGAGGAGTACAGAAATCAATTTTAAGAACCTTTATAGCGAAATAAAGGGCTTTGTTGTGTGGACGGGTGCAGGCAGGGTTAATTCGATTTAACACTGCTAAATTAGAGATAAACTCATAGTGTAGACCAGTCCTAAGGCAACAGCATATCTACAGAGTCAGTTTTTCTGGGGGGTTTTTTTTTGGTTGTTTTTGGTAAAGACACTGAACAAAATATTCCTGTTTACTTACAGCACTGATAACTGATCTATACATGACCTTTCTGTCAAGTGTAATACTGACACTATATGTATTTTATTGACATAATTTGTAAGGTTTTGCTTTTAGTAGTAGAGGATCTGATTACTGTATGACTGTTAGCATCCCTTAAAAGTTTTTTCTAATTTGCTTACCCTTCATATCAAGCTAAGTATGTAATATATTTCTCAAGTATAGATAGACAAAGAGCAGACTTCTAGGGAAGTTTTCATTTAAGCCTACCCACCTCTGGCAGCAAAGTTTAAAATTGTCAAACTTTCATGTTCTAGAATTGGCAGTTATGGGTTCTCAATATGCAGTTAGGGGTTCTCAATATGCAGTTATGGAGAACTCGGCAGCTATTTGCCATCCTTGAATACAGTATTTGAAAGAGATGACCATTGTTAAATTTTACCTAGTGTAGCTGTTTAACTGGAAAAAAGTTGAACAGGAGAGGCAAATTAACTGACTGACGTATTATAAATTCTTAGGCAGATTCAGTTCCTGTGTTCCCAATTTTACATAATTCATGGCTTCTAAAATTGAGTTACATAATTTTGACGGCCTATGAATGTGAATCCTTGCTATTTGTTTTCTTTGTTCTAGGCTCATGAGAATAAAAGCCTATAGAAATTAATTTTGGTGGTGAGAAACTTATGTATTTTGAGAATTCCTTGAGTAAGTTTTCCTTAGTGCTGGCCTTTATCCATTATATGGCGGTTTGATTCTGTACTACAACATTCCACCCCGATTTCCTTCCATGGAGGCTTTTTTCCCTCTGAAAAATGTAACTTAGTTAAATGAACATTATATGAACTTTTCTTAGGACTGCGGATTTATTTTAAACAACTTGATATTCAGTATAGTGTTTGTATTTGTTGATTAATGTCAGCACATCCTGTGCTGGTGTATTGTATGTTAATATTTCAGGGAAAAGTTGAACTTCCATATCTGGAAGTAGTCCTAGAAACTTTAGCTCAGATTAAGTGAGCGTTGTCTTAATAGCTTTTAATTAAGAGTTTACCTGTTTTCTCAGTTAATTGTGTAATTGGTTTTCAATACTTTTCTGTTTTCTTTATAAAGCATTTTAAGAAACAGAAGAGGTTGATTCCTGAAAGAACAGTTTGGAAGTACTTTGTTCAGCTGTGCAGTGCACTGGAACATATGCATTCTCGTCGTGTCATGCATAGAGGTAACATAGGATCATAGATATTGCATCTTTAACAAGTATTAAATATATGAGAGAACTTGGCAGGTTCAATGCAAATTATACCAAATAAGATATTAAAAGAATCCGTTTGGACAAGTAACTAACACAATGTATATGTTACTGTAGTATTTTATAAGTAACTTTAAAAATAGAAAGGATTTCTTTTTAAAAGATTATGATACTCCTGGGGGAATTCTGCACCAAAAAATTAAAAATTCTGCCCACAATATTTTAAAATTCTGCAAAATTCTGCGTATTTTATATGTCAAAACAGCATAATATAGTCATGCCAGTTTCAATTATTTTGGTAATTTATTTCAAAATACCTGTCAGCAAGTATGTCTGTAGCAATAGAGACAATAAAAAAGATTCAGGAAATGTTTTCTTGACAAATAGATTCCTTACTAGGCATATTAATACCGAACTTCGAGTAGTAATTAGTTTTTACTACAATCCAGAAATGTATTTCACACACCCCTCAGAAGCAGTGCAAAGTCTTTGGGGGAATCAGGGGTAACGGAGGAGCTCAGAGGGAAGTAATTGCTGGGAAGGAGCCTGAGAGTGAACCTGGAGGGCTGTTGGGTGTGGGTGGGAAAAGTATGGAACAAGGTTCCTTGGGGGGTAGGGGGGATTGTTAGGGAGTTGGAAAGCCTCTCTCATGCTGACCTCAGCCTCTCCCATTCAGTCAGGCACATCTGCACCCTTGTCCCATCCCCCTCATGTCCTGCACCCCTATTCAGCCACTTGTCCTACCCTGTCCCTGCACCTTCCTCTCCCCTGTCTCCATGTGGCTCTGCACCCCTAATCAGCCACCCGCCTCACCCTGTCCCCATGTGGCCCTGCATCCTCATCCTATTCAGCCCCTGGCTCAATGCTGTCACCCCCCTAGCTTCTGTGCCCCCACCCCAGTCTGTCCTCCGCGCACTAGCCCTTCTGAACTCCAGTCTGTGTGACCCCCCAGTACCTTCGTGCATCCCGCTCTGTCCATTCCCCCCCCTGTCCCATGCCCCTTCACCTGGCCCCGCGGGCAGGGTGCTGTGAGGAACACAGTCACTGTGCTCCTCCCTATCTGTGCTGGTGGCTTCAGCCCAGAGCCAGCTGCCCTCTCTTCTGGCACCACAGCATCCCCTGATGGGCAAAAGGTGTAACTGCAACGCTTCCCCAGCAGAATATATTTTCTGCAGAGAAAGAAAATCTGCCAGGGACATCAATTCTACACATGCGCAGTGGCGCAGAATTCCCCCAGGGGTAATGTAACAGGGATGTTGGTATGGCTACACACTTCCTTTGGTATGGTATGGATTTGGCTATCTCAGGCAAATTGTTAATGATGTCTGGTGATCAAAATAAGTGATGGGGCTATAGATGCCAGAAGCCTCTGATTCCCCAACTCCCCCTTCCACTCGCTGGTGTCTACTCTCCATCCTAGCTCTCACCCTCCTATCCCCTCCCACTCTCTCTCCCAAGACTCCTCACCTATTCACCTCTTCTTACCACCCATTCACTTTATGCATATGCATACCTTCTCCTGTATGTTCCTCCACTGTCATACTCATCTATCTTCCTGTAGCCATTGGCCTACACTCTCTCTCACTCATCCCTACTGCTTCCAACCCTCTTGCCTAGTAGCATGCACCAGCAGCATCCAGCTCTCCTTGTGAGGTACTGAGCCTCTCCTACCCTTGTTAATTCCTTTTATTGTCCTCTCCCTCATCCACTTACCTATGCAGACCTGGAGGAACAGGTCTAGACTGCTTCTGTCCTTTGAAGTCCTCCTTCTCAGTGGCTGCAGGATACAAATGATGCATGAACTACTTTGCCTCTGAGTTAATCAGAAATTAATGACTCATAGGTCTGAAATTCCATATCACCATCTGTTGTAGAGACTCATAGATTGGGAAAAAAATTCCACCTCTGCCTAAGTCCTCCCATGCACCCTTCAGTAGACAAACCACACTTGGACCCATCAGTCCCTAGTTACCAGCCACCCCTGCAAATTACTGTTCTGGTGATCCTCTTACACATGCATGTATGAAAGGTCAAAAGTCTGAGATAGTAAGTGTGTAGAAAGGAGGAGATGAAAGCTCACACATGGTGAGCAGGTCTTATAGGGAACCTTATGTAAGTTTAATGCTGTTGTCATTAACTCATTGAATACTAGCATTTTCCATGGTTTCCAGCAAAAGCTAAGAACATGCAAGTCAAGATTTTTTTTTAAAGAAGAGTGCCTATTGTTATGTTCATAGCTAAACTTGACCTGATTTTCAAAAGTTCTGCTTTTGAACCGTTGAGCTGTTGCTCTTGAGCTCAGTGACAACTGAGGGTACTTGACACTTAAAAATAAGCAGGTTAAACTTATTTAGGAGACTAGTGTCAGGTACTTTTTAAAAATGCTGCTGTTGTCTCCAAAGGTCAGAGTTAAGACTTAAATAGTTTATATAACAGTGGCTATTATCAGCATGTACATGTTTTGTAGTTTTAGAGCTAAAACTGTTTTATGTGTTGCTTGTTTTATTTGTTGTTTTTTGTTGCTCAGTTTTTGTTGCTATAGTGAATTAAGCACAACCAATAAAAGTAACTTGAGTTATAGCCACAAAAGTTAATTAGAATTTTAAAAATCCCAAATTCACATTTTATTAAATGCTTAAAAGATTTTCTAAACAGTACTGTCATTTGATTTGATTAACATTTAACAAAATTACAAGCCTGATTACATGTATTATAGATGATGCAGTAGGTTTTATTGTTAACATATTGCAAAATGTTTTTCTCTTCATAGATATAAAGCCAGCTAATGTGTTCATTACAGCTACAGGGGTAGTAAAGCTTGGAGACCTTGGACTTGGACGATTTTTCAGCTCCAAAACCACAGCTGCACATTCTTTAGGTAAGAATAATATGCAAAATGATTTTGTTGCAAGATAAATCAAAATAATTTTATTCATATAAACTTAATTCCTTTATATTGTGTTACCCCAACTATTTTTTTTTTAAATTAAAGTTGTTTGCCCCTTATTCAAATCTTATTAAGTTGTAATGATATCTGTTTCTCACTCAGTTTCCTGTTTCTTTGCCCTTGGACTACTTAATAAAAGATGTCTGTTTAGAACAAGTCGGTACCTATTGTAAATAGAGCATTTTATAGAGGTGTAATAAAAAGTAAGAGTGAAGAATGAATTTCAACAGGGTTAAAGACTGCACTGACCCTTTAATCAGCTGTGGAAAAAATACTGTAATCAGGTATGCAAAGTGAATTTATAAATGGAATGTGGAACATTTGCTGGTGACATGCACTTTGAGGGAGTATGAAATGTAATAAGTTAGATATTGCTAAATTAGATTTTGCTCATATGCTAACAGAACAAAAACAAATATAACATTTTAAAGCCAAATAAATACATCTTCCTGTTTAAAAAGATTATATACCAAAAGCAGACTGATTCAGTATCACTTGACAAAACACGGTTACATAGTATTTAGCCAATTTGGGAGAGCTGCATATGGGGCACAGATATTCCATTACCTAATCTGGTGCCTGTAAACACAACGTAAAATAGCAAAAAAGAATTACCTTTCTTAAATACATTTTAATATCCCTGTGAAGACACAACAGGATTTTTATTTACCATCATGACCTGCATTCCAGCCTCCAGTTTGTAGTGTCCAGGGAGAATGGGGTGAGCAGATCAGGATTTAGAATTTTGAACAGCAAACATTCTTTTAAAAAGAGTGTGGGAGAAAATATTTTTTGTGTTCTAAGCATACAAAAGAACATCTAAAAACACCCAATTCTTTTTTGTATGGGAATTGGATCACTCATAAAGAGTAGCATTATATTCACCATACCAAAAGCATTTGCAGAGAATTCACATCTTTTGGGTATCATTTGAGGAGAGTATTTAAAATCTAAAGAGATGGAATAGACTTCTCGAGAAAAATGATACCAAGGGGGGCACAGAGGATCAACAGATTGTGTCTGTTTTTATAGTGTTGAGGGATAGTCTACAGATTGTTAAATCTAAGTGTAAGTATCATAAAGAGGAATAATTCTCAGTAAGTAATCTATACTTAGAAGGGGAAATTGTTGTGGGTGTGGATAAGCAATTATTAGATTGTATTAGGGGATGAATCTGTTTACTCTGGGGGGAAAAAAGGAAGTTAAATATATTGGTGTGTTAAATTATATATATATATATGTGTGTGTGTGTGTGTGCTTGAAGCTGTATGTGGAGAGGTGCATGTTACAAATCCAAAATCTTAAATAAATTAGGGGTTCAAAATCCTTCAGAATCTCAGTTAATCAAATCTTAAACAGCATCATTGAAAATGAATGAGAATCTCCTCTTAGAGGTCGTTGGCCATCTAAACTGAGAATTGCTTTAAAACTTAAATCTGTCCTGTAAAAATATCTGTCTGCTCATGACTGCCTAATCCCAAGAAAGCAGATTATTTCTCTTGTGTGTGTAGGTAGAGGTTGTTCTAGGATACCCGATAGAATGTTGCAGGATTGCTGAGTTGGCTATCTAGTTGTTGTCCATGTTCTGGAGCAAGTCAAAAAAAGAATTTGTATGTATTTCATTAATGGCCTAATGCACTATTCATTGAATTCAATAGACTCCTTGCGATTGACTTCAAAGGGCATTGGATCAGCCTGAAGACCCCTCAAGAGAGCAGCCAAGGCTAGCCAAGATTTAAGACCCATGACAAGATTTTTATTCAGCATAATAGTATCCAAGAGCTCAGGGAGGTTTAGGTAATTGCTGGATTTTAAAGAGTCAAAACAAGTGTATTATAAACTCTCATTTCAGAAAGCAGACTTTACATTCTATAATTTTGGCAGTATAATCAGCCAATTCCTTGTCATCCAGGAAACCTTTGGGACACTCATCTACACATTCCAGTTTTTCTTTTTTATTATAGATTCTTGTCTTTTCTATAAGCAGAAATTGCCATATATCAACACCAACAATAATTACAGGGGTCTCAGTGGAAAAATTGAGATTAAGTGAGTCCATGTCACCTCATATAAAAAACAAAAATAGTGGGGCATCTTCTTTTTACCAGACTTCCTCTCTCTTGACTTTGGATATAATTTAAAAAATGCCAAATCAAGATTAGGTAATAAACTGTTTTATTTAAAAATATTGTTGTTTGCCTGCTATAATATACCAATGGCGAGTTCAGACAATATTGCAGCATTCTTTCATATTACTTGTCATGGCTTAGGCCTGCTAATGCCCATAAATAAAACATAGTACATAAAACAACACTGTGAACAGGCTGCAATGGGAACCAACACTGTTGTACTCTATTTGTGGGAGCCAAAAAGTCCTGATCTACAATGTTCAGTAGAAAGGGAGCATGCAGAGGAGGCAAAAGTTAGTGATGGAGGGAGAAGAGTTGTCCTATTACTGTGAGTTATAAATCAAAAAGCTAGGAAAGACAAACAGTTGCTTCAACTCTGTTTTTTTAGGTTCACCGTGGGAGAGTGGTTGCAAGGTGCTTGGAAACTGAGCTAGGGGGTAAAAAAAAAAAAAAATCTCTAAGTCCTCTTTTACAAATATAAGAATCAGCAGGAAAGGAAGAAGAGGGCAAAAATGGTGTTTTTTCAGCTCTGGTGCTGGGTTTTGTGGGAGGGTAGGGAGTTGACTCTTTTTTATTTCCATACTTGAAACTCAGACCTTATGCCAGGTTTCAGCCTGGAGGAGAAAATTTTGTGGCTGATTTATAAACTCATAAAAATAAGACCATACATTGTAAACTCTGATATCAACTTTATAATGTCTACTAAGCACTGATTTATCATAATCGCTTTCCTGATATCCTTAATACAGTCCTTCTTTGTTATTTCTTAATTTCATTTCTCTTGGAACTTCTGTTACTAGTTTCCCCAAACTATCCTTTCTTGAAAGTGGCCTTTCTTCTGACTATTTCCCACTCCAACCCTCCTACAAGTGGGGGAGTTGCATTGTATGTAAGAGAGCAATATGACTGCTCAGAGCTCCAGTTCTGCAGAAATACCAGAGAGTCTCTGGATTAAGTTTAGACGTGTAAGCAACAAGGGTGACATCGTGGTGGGAATCTGCTATAGACCACCAGACCAGGGGGATGAAGTGGTCGAGGCTTTCTTCAGGCAACTAACAAAAGTTACTAGATCACAGCCCTGGTTCTCATGGGGGACTTCAGTCACCCTGATATCTGCTGGGAGAGCAATACAGCTGTGCACAGACAATCCAGGAAGTTTTTGGAAAGGGTAGGGGACAATTTCCTGGTGCAGGTGCTGGAGGAACCAACTAGGGGCAGAGCTCTTCTCGACCTGCTGCTCACAAACAGGAAAGAATTAGTAGGGGAA
>NC_133775.1:45193644-45211135 GCF_003597395.2 Chelonoidis abingdonii | reverse complement strand
AGTGATAATAAATAAAAAATAAAAAAGAATACATCTAATTCTTAATAGTACAGCGTTCAGACAGGCTGAGATATATTCTCACTAATCATAAGCGTTAGGTTATAGGCATGACTGCGCTTGTAGTCCATGCTGATGTTCGCTGATGAACTTTTCCTTCTTCAAGTGCTTCAATGTTGAGGGACTGGCTCCAATGATTTTCCAGCCGAGCTGAGTGAGCCGACTGGCTGTGTGCTGCCAGGTTCCTTCCGCGTTCTTTTTAAAGATGGGCATATGTAGGCTTTTTCTCAGTCATCCGGGACCTTGCTCAATGCCATGTAGTTTTTCAATAGATAATGGCCAATGGCTCTGGCAATTCACATCCGCCAACTCCTTTAGTCATCCTTGGTTGCATGCATCCGGCCCCATGGACTTTGTGCTGTCAGCTTTCTAAAATTAGTCCGATCTCTCTCTTTCAGCTAGTTATAGAGATATAAAAGAAAGAATCACAATCATTCTCTGTATGTGTAAGGGCCTTCTCTCACTGTGACAATCTGAGGCCTGGTTCTTAGGCTAAGGCCTTCGGCTAAGCAGCAGAGGCAGTCATAAACTGGGAAGTGTATGGTCACATCCTCATATTCCAAACTAGTCACATTGATATAAGGTGCTATTGGGCTGTTAGGAATACAATCCTGTCCTGATATTCCTGTCATTACCAGAGAAAGGGAAGAGCCTAGAAGATGTAAAAGGAAACTTAGTTTGATAGCATCCTGTCTGGCAAGAACTCACTTATCAATAGCTGGGATGTGAAATCTTTATTTCTTCTTTGAGTGGTTGTTCATGTCCATTCAAAGTAGGTGTGCGTGCGCCGCGTGCACGCCAGCCGGAAGATTTTCCCCTAGCAGCATCCGTAGGGTCAGCTCAGGCGCCCCCTGGAGTGGTGCCACCATGGCGCCCTATAAAGGGGCCCGCCGACCCTCCACCTCCTCAGTTCCTTCTTACCACCAGTCACAGCTAGCTCGAACTTCTCTTGCATAGCAATCTGGCAGTGTTCTATCTGTACCGTTTAGTCCGTGTATTCAGTTATACTATAGTTAGATAGATCTTTGTATATAGTTTTCATAGTTGGGGGGTCTCCCCCCCCCACAGTCTTCGTCGCCCGCTGGGACATGCCTGGGTCCCCCGGGTTCAAACTCTGCGAGGACTGTGGGAAATTCATGCCCAAGAGTGACCCGCACTCTGCGAGCCTGAGGTGCCTCGGAGAGAGCCACCAAAAGGACCGATGCTCTATCTGTAGAGGCTTCCGCCCGCGAACTCTCAAGGACAGGGCTCAAAGACTTAGAATCGTCCAAGACCTGGCACCGGGCAGAGTCGGGTCATAGGAAGTCGGCCTCAGTGCGGCACCGCTCACCTTCGCTGGTGCCCACCAAGAAAAAGAAGCCGGTGAGAGATCGGTCTCCCCACCAGGACCCGAGGCCAACCCCGCCCCCGGGACTAAGCGGACAGGCTGAGTTACAGCTCCTGGTGGTTCCGTCGACTCCTGCACCGCAGAGAGGGCGGTCGAGTCTGGACCAGGCTAATTCTCTGGACCTCAGCGGAGACATACGCCCCACATCGTCGGGAGTTGCCTACTGTGGTCCGCCCACCAGTACAATCTAGAGGCAAGCTGGCCATGCTACCGCCTCCCTCCCTGCATTGAGCTGTGAAGGTGGCACTGGACCAGAGGAGAGGCTCCTCGTCACCTTGGCACCGCTCACCTTCGACACCGGGCACCGCTACCCCCCCAGGTCCTCATACTCAGAGACCTCAGACTCAGAGGCGGACTTGTATCGCTCCAGCAGGGCGCGGAGCAGGAGATTGATGTTGGGGGCGAGCCACCAATGTTACCCGCAGTGGCAGCAACAATGGCAGCCACCCTCGCAGTGGCCATTTTAGACTCCCTGGGCCTACCATCAGTCGGTAGGTCAGTGTGACAAAGTTCCTCCTCTACCTTGGTGGGTCCTGCACTTATTGGCAGATTTGCTCTGCTCAGTGATCTTCCCCACAGTCTGGATCAACTCCTCCTGTGTCTGATCAGGAGTTGGGAGGTTTGGGGGGAACCCGGGCCCGCCCTCTACTCCTGGTTCCAGCCCAGGGCCCTGTGGATTGCAGCTGTCTATAGTGCCTCTTGTAACAGCTGCATGACAGTTACAACTCCCTGGGCTACTTCCCCATGGCCTCCTCCAAGCACCTTCTTTATCCTCACCACAGGGACTTCCTCCTGGTGTCATGTAACACTTGTATTCCTTAGTCTTCCAGCAGCACACCCCTCTTGCTCCCAGCTCCTTACATGCACTTCCTTCCTTCAGTCCTCCCCCCTCCCTGACTGGAGTGAGCTCCTTTTTAGCCCAGGGTGCCCATGATTAGGCCTGCCTTGATTGGCTGCAGGTGTTCTAATCAGCCTGTCTGCCTTAATTGGTTCTAGCAGGTTCCTGATTACTCCAGTGCAGCCCCTGCTCTAGTCACTCAGGGAACAGAAAACTGCTCAGCCAGTGACTAGTATATTTGCCCTCTACCAGACTCCTGTACCACACTGGCATGAGTCAGTCACACCAGGCGTTTGGCCCTCGGTCACGGTCAGCTTCAATGTCCTCGACGTCGTTGACCCTGGCGCAGCTGCCTCCCCCACTGGCACCGTCGCTGGGCAGGGATGTGCCATCATCAAGTTCAGCACCCCCTGATTGGGCAGTGGCACCGGCAGTGGCTTTAGTTCGGGCTTCGCCGACACCACATGATATGCCAAGTTGCTCACTGGCGACCCCGGTACTCGCCACGGTGCCGCATTTGGACTCGGAACCGGCACCGCAACCTCAATACTATGTGCCGCAGGACCCAGAGGGGCCGCATGCACCGGAGGAAGGGCTGCTCCATGTAATCTCTTCGTCGTCCTCCCCAGACGAGACGATCTCAGGCACGGCTGCAGCTCCGGCCCTAGAGGACACTCGAATTCTCCAACAATTGCTTCGGCGAGCAGTTCAAAGTCTCGCAATCCAAGCAGAGGAAATCAAGGTGGATGCGGACCCTGTAGTGGACATCCTGGTCCCCTCAGGGCCATCCACGGTGGTCCTCCCGCTGATAAAGACGATAGCGCATACGTTCCGCAACCTATGGCAAACACCAGCCTCATTGGCCCCTACTGCGAAGAGGACGGAGCAGCGCTACTTCGTCTCCTCTAAAGGGCACGAACACCTGTACACCCACCCTCCCCCCGACTCCCTGATAGTAGATGCGGCTAACCAGCAGGCGCGTCAAGGGTTTCAGGGGTCAACACCAAAGAGCAGGAATGCAAAAAGACTTGAGCTCTTTGGCAGGAAGGTGTACTCCTCGAGGGGACTCCAACACCGCATTGCCAATCAACAGGTAGTAGTAAGCCGATATGGCTACAACACATGTTCGGCCATGTCGAAGTTTGTGGAGCTCCTTCCCCAGGACTCGAGATCAGAGTTTTTGGCCCTAGTGGAGGAGGGCAAACTGAACTCTTGAGCCTCCCTCCAGGCCGCCTTAGATGCAGCAGACTCAGCCTCGCACACCCTGGCCATGGGCCTGGTCATGCAGCGGGGCGCCTGGCTCCAGGTCTCGGGCCTGCCCTATGAGGTCCAGCAGACGATTCAAGACCTCCCCTTCGAAGGGCAGATGCTGTTTTCAGACAAAATGGACAAATGTCTACATAGTTTAAAGGACTTGAGAGCCACGCTTCGCTCGCTGGGCTTGCATACCCCCGCGACCCAGCACAGACAATTTAGGCCACAGGCAGCCCCTCGCCCATAGCAGCCACAGGCCCGCCAGGAGCTGGGGCACAGGCACGGTAGAAATGGCAGGAGGCATCACCAGCGTCACCCCTCCAGCCAGGCATCTGGCTAGTCGAAACCACCATCTGGGCCTAGACCTCCTATTTCATGGTATGTTTGAGGGCGACCTACCAATCAAGACTCTGGATCCTCCCACTCCTACCTTTGGGTCACGTCTGTCCCACTTCTACCGTGCCTGGTTCCGAATTACGTCGGACAAATGGGTACTCCGCACGATAGAGAGAGGATATTCTATCCAGTTTTCCTACCTCCTGCCCCACCAACCTCCTTCCCCGTTCCTCTTCAGGGACCCTTCTCACGAGTAACTTCTGGTTCAAGAAGTGAAGTCCCTCACGGAGGCACGGGCGGTGGAGGAAGTCCCGCGGGAGCGCAGGGGCAAAGGCTTTTAGTCCTGGTACTTCCTCGTACCGAAGGCAAAAGGGGGCCTGAGACCCATCCTAGACTTGCGGCGGCTGAACAAGTTTGTGAGGAAACTCAAGTTCTGCATCGTCTCTCTGTCCTCGATCATTCCCTCCCTGGATCCAGAAGATTGGTATGCTGCCTTCGACTTAAAGGACGCCTATTTCCACATCGCCATAATTCCACGGCACCGCTGGTACCTCAGGTTCGTCGTGGCCAGCGTCCATCTGCAGTTCACGATGCTCCCGTTTGGCCTGTCAGCTGCTCCCAGGGTCTTCACAAAGTGCATGACGGTCGTGGCGGCTTTCTTGCGCAGGTACGGCATCCAGATATTCCCCTACCTGGATGACTGGCTCATAAAGGGCTCCCCAAAGAGCAGGTAGAGACCCAGGTGCTGTTCATCAGGCGTACCTTTTTCAATCTGGGCCTCCTCTTGAATGATGCCAAATCCACCCTGTCTCCAATGCAATGCATAGAGTTCATAGGAGTGGTTCTGGACTCCACATACGCCAAAGCGTATCTGCTGGAGTCCAGGTTCTGTGCAATTTCTGAGCTCATCCTCGGACTCCACCGCGCCCCAGTTACCATGGCGCTCGTTTGCCTCTGGCTGTTGGGCCATATGGCGGCATGCACCTATGTGGTGGTCCACGCCAGACTCCGGCTTGGCCCGCTGCAGTCCTGGTTGGCGACAGTCTATCGCCTGGTCAGGGACCCCCTGGACTCTGTGGTGTCCGTTCTCCGCTTGGTGCTGTGCTCGCTTCAATGGTGGCTCAACCCGCGAGAAGTCTTCATGGGTGTTCCCTTTGCTGCCCCACAGCCCTCACTCTCCCTGGTGACAGACACCTCGGCTCGAGGTTGGGGAGTGCACCTGGGACGCCTCAGGATGCAGGGCTTGTGGTCGCCGGAGGACCTCGAGTTACATATCAGTGTCGGGGAGCTGGCATGCACGCAGCGTATGCACACCTACTTTGAATGGACATGAACAACACATCTCGAAGAACAACAGTTACTAAAGGTGAGTAACCGTTTTTTCTGTATTGTTCTATCACTATAGTCTCCACTTCCCTATTGTTTGTCTTTATAATCTCTATCTGGTTCTGTGGTTGTTTCTGTCTGCTGTATAATTAATTTTGTTGGGTGTAAACCAATTAAGGTGGTGGGACTTAATTGGTTAAATAACCATATTACGGTATGTTAGGATTGGTTAGTTAAATTTCAGTACAATTATTGGTTAAGGTATAGCTAAGCAGAACTCAAGTTTTTACTATATAGTCTGCAGTCAATCAGGAAGTAAAGGGGGAGAACGGGAACTGGGGTTGGGGGAATTGGAATCATGTTTTGCTAAGCGGGGAATGGGAACAAGGACAGCTCTTTGATGTCAAGAGCTGAGAAGGAGGACACCGAGGAAGGAAACTGGAATCATGCTTGCTGGAAGTTCATCCCAATAAACATCGAATTGTTTGTGCCTTTGGACTTCGGGTATTGTTGCTCTCTGTACATGCGAGAAGGACCAGGAAAGTGAGAGGGTGAAGGAATAAGCCCTCTAACAATGATGAGCTAACTGGCTCCGTGGATGAGGGGAAAGCAATGGATGTGTTATTCCTTGACTTTAGCAAAGCAGTGGATATGTGTTATTCCTTGACTTTAGCAAAGCCTCCCACAGTATTCTTGCCAGCAAGTTAAAGAAGTATGAGCTGGGTGAATGAACTATAAAGTGGATAGAAAGCTGGTTGAATCATCGGGCTCAACAGATAGTAATCAATGGCTCCATGTCTAGTTGGCAGCCAGTATCAAGCAGAGTGCCTCAATTTCGGTCCTGGGGCCGGTTTTGTTCAATATCTTCATTAATGATGTGGAGGATGGCATGGTTAGCACCCTCAGCAAGTTTGCAGATGACACTGAACTGGGAGGAGTGGTAGATATGCTGGAGGATAGGGATAGGATACAGAGGGACCTAGACAAATCAGAGGATTGGACCAAAACCTGATGAGGTTCTACAAGGACAAGTGCAGAGTCCTGCGCTTAGGGTGGAAGAATCCCATGTGCTGCTACAGACTAGGGACTGAGTGGCTAGGCAGCAGTTCTGCAGAAAAGGACCTAGGGGTTATGGTGGGAGTGAAAGCTGATATAGAGCAGACGGGTGGCCTGGTGACAAGAAAGGCTACGGCAATTTTGGGCTGTATAAGTAGGGGTAGCATGCAGCAGATCCGGAGCCTGTGATCATTCTCTCCGTAAATTTGCATTTGGAGGGCTCACTGGTATGACGTGCCAGTTGTTGGCCCACGCACATTAGAATAAGGATGTGGAAAATTGGAGGGATCCAGCGGAGGGCAACAAAAATGATTAGGGGGCAGGAGCAGACATGATTTATGAGGAGAGCGAGGACTGGGAATTATTGTAGTTTGCATAGGAAGAATGAGGGGGATTTTGATAGTGCTTATCAGCTCCTGAAAAGGGGAGTCCAAAAGAAGATTATCTAGACGTTCTGCCGGTGGTACAGATGAAGAACAAGAATAATGGTCTCAATTGCAGTGGGGGAGGTTTAGGTGGATTTAGGAAAAACTTTTTCATGAGGAGGGTGGTGAAGCACTGGAATGGGTTACCTAGGGAGGTGGTGAAATCTGCTTCCTTAGAGGTTTTTAAGGTCAGGCTTGACAAAGCCTGGCTGGGATGACTTAGGTGGGGATTAGGTCCTGCTTTGAGCAGGGGGTTGGACTAGCTGACCTCCTGAGGTCCCTTCCAACCCTGATATTCTATTATTCTAGATACACACAAAAAAAATTAAGAGTACTATAAACTTTGTCCAATCACCAATTTATGTCTTCATCTAGAGATTTTTTTTCCACTACACCTGAAGAGTATATTCAGGTTTTCACATATATAAAGAAATATACTAAAATTCTCCTTAATTATATATTATAACTTCTAAATTTAAATGGTAGTGCTTTTAATTGCAACTTTAAAAAAAACAAAAAAACTATTCAAACTTCAAAATAAATTTAAGGATTTTAAAACAAATTTCAATAGTTAAAGTGGTCTGGCTAAGCTTAGTTAATGGCATTATTAATTGTGTACAACCTTATCAAAGAAATAGGGATTTCTGTTGTGTGTGTGTATTTAACTTTTGAGATTCTTCCTTTTTAAAACAAACAGAACCACTGAGTCAATCTCCCTTTTGGTAGAAGGCTGGACATAATACCCACTGAAGTTGGAATGCACTTCACCTGGGCTGGTTAGAAGGGCATTTGTGAACGAACATAGGATACACTTCCCTCATTTTTTCTCTCCACCAGCCTTTCCAAGGCTGAATGCCTTTCCTCCATAGCACACCTTATGGACTTTATTAGAAGCAAGGATCAGCCTGAGTTTTAGTTCTCTGCATGCCAGGACATGGCTCTACAGGTGACAGCCTGTAGTCATGTTGTAGTTCCAAATCAAATTTATATATGTGCCTATTCCCTTTACCTACACTTTTAAGTTAAATCTAATAATGGTGTTAGTGGTAGCCATAGAGTTCAGGAACGTAGGTTAGAATTCAGTAGAAAAGCAATAGAGCACTTCACTTCTTCAGTGAAACTTTGCTTTCTTCCTGTAGGCAGCAGAGTATCTCACAACCTCCACACATATGGCCAGATAGTGCTTTCTAGGGGCAGGGAGAAAGATCAGAAAGGCTCCCAAACCCTGGAAAACAGCCGAAATGCACTGAAAGCACAGGGCCATCTGCATTTTCTAGTGATGACACACTGGCTTCAGCACCTCCTGACTTTCATCTCCATGGCATCATAGTAGCATGCATATGATCCTTCAAACTAGCCCATAATTTGGCAGAGCAAACAATCTCAGGTAATGGATGAGGCTAGTGATTGGCAGTTCTTCAAATTCATCTAATTCTGAGGAGGAGCAATTTTAAGCTACTTTAAATGTTTAGCAAAGTAAAATAAAAAATGAGAAACTATTCTTTAACCTACAGAGTACATGTGTTCAACTAAGGCAAAAGGCTCCATGCTGTTTTGAGAGCATAAATACCAACCAATCCATTAGATTCATAGACTTGAAGTCCAGGAGGGATCTTTGTGTTCTAATATGCCTATGCTATATTGTTCTCCATATGTTCTTATACCACACTCATCACTGTAGCATCTGAGCATCTTCTAGTAGTATATTTATTAAGGAAAGTGACTAACACCTGTCACATGTCTTGTTCTCCCATCCTGTACTCAGGGGGAGAAGCCTGTTCAATTTAATGTCTGGTTTTGGTAGATTTTTTTTTTGTTTTGTTTTAAATACATGTTGCATTGTATTTGATAGAGAAGGCAGGGTCAAAGAAATTTGCCTTGTACTTGGAGTGGAATGTGGTGAGGTTTGTGATGGTCCTTAGTTCCTGGGGAAGTTCATTCTACAATCTCGGAACCAGCCACTGCACTGAGAAAGTTCTGTCTCTTTCGCAGATAAGCTAAACCCTCATTATATAGAGTTCCATTGCTCTAGAAGAGCAAAGTTGTCAAACAGTCTTCATGCTGGAGCTTTACGTGGTCTTCTAGATATTGTAGGGCCAGGCCATGGAACACCTTGAATATAATATGATGTAACCTTCCTCCTCCCCTTGCGTAGGTATCCTTTCTTTCTTACCACTCTCGTCTCCCTTTTCCCTGCCATAGACACAAAAGTTGTCAATTTTTCTCTTCTAACTCCAACACTTGCCGCAGGACCCCATCCTGTTTCCAGATCTCTCATGTCCACTCTCATCTTTTTCTTCATCTCTCGCTGCTCTCTGGATCTTTTTCCTTACAATGCAAGAATGCTTTAGTCTCCCATTTAAAAAAAAATACCAACACCTTTGATCCCACTTGGCTCTCCAGCTGTCACCAAATCTCCCTTTCATCTCTAAGCTAATTGAACATGCCGATTGTTGTTGCAGTTCCTCTCCTGCATTGTCATCCTAGACACTCCTCAATCTGACTTCTGCCTCTTGCATGCCACTGAAACCACTCTTACCAGCATCAACAACCTCTTCCTAGCCAAATCTTAGAACCACCACTCAATCCTTATTCTCATTGACCTGTCAGCCACCTTTGACTCTTTCACTTGTGCTCATCTCCTTGAAATATTGGCTTCCCTTGGCTTCTCTGACTCTGTCCTTTCCTGGTGGTTCTCCTACCACTCTAGTTGCTCCTTCAGCATATCCTTTGGAGGGTCCTTCTCATTCTCCTCTCCCCCAACTTTCTGTCAGGGCTCTACAGGACTCTATCGTTTGTCTTCTCTTCTCTCTCTACATCTTATCTCTGAGTAATCTCATCTGCAAATACAAATTCAACTACCGTCTCTACTCAGACCTCTCTCCTGTCCAAACTAAAATCTCAGCTTGTCTCTCACATCTTGTGATAGTCTAGCTGTCAGCTAAAGCTATGTATGACTGAAAGAAAGCTTTTAATCTCACTTTCCTCCCTGCCTCCTCGCCATCCTTCCCTACTACCTCCTTTCTTGATCACTGTGGACAGTACCACCTTCCCACTTGTCACTCAGGCCTATAACTTAGGTGTCACCTTCAACACCTCTCATCCAGGCTATGTCTAAACTTTCATATTCTGTCTGCATATCTAAGATCAGCCTTTCCTATCCATCCACACAGCTAAAATCTTTCATCCAGGATCTCATTATCTTGCATCTTGATTACTGCAGTATCCTTCTCTTTGGCTTTGACAAATGCAATCTTGCCCTGCTCACATCCATACAGAATACTACTGCAAAGTCTATTTTCCTAGGCTATCACTTTGTTACCCCTCTTTTTGCATTCCTTCATTAGCTCCACCTTCTGTATCACATGAACTATAAGCAAATTATCAACACTTTCAGAGCCCTCATGTCTTATCCTCACCTAACCTACCATCTCTTACTTGTTATTGAGATATCAGCACCTGCCTCCAACTGGCCCATGATGCCAGCCTCCATCACTTCTTGTTAAATTTTCAAACAAGATTCTTTGTGCTTTCTCCCTTACTGCTCTGATATTTGGGAGGATCTCCTAGTTAACATCCTCAAAACTACCTTGTCATCTTCCTTCAAATCCTTCCTTAAGTGCGTCTGTGCTATGATGCCTACAAAAGTCTTGGTAATGATTAAGCCCCTGGTGTGCTGAGACCTCTGTCTATCATAATGATAACATTATATCATTTCCTGGTACTCCCCCATTTGTCTGTCTCTAACCAACTGCTGCCTCTTGTCTTATACTTAAATTGTAAGCTCCTTGTGGGAGGGACCATCTTTTTGTTCTGTTTGTACAGTGCCTAGCACAGTGGGTACTGGTCCATGGCTAGGGCTCATAAGTGCTGTGATAATATACAAAAAATAACAATGGTGACCTTGAACTTGATTTGAAATACTTTAGGAAGCCAGTGTATGGAGTGAAGGACACGTCTGATGTACTTATGGTTGCCTTTGTTGCTGAGGAGAAGCGCTGCTGCTTTCTGTTCTAGTTAAGAGTTTTGTGAGTTGCACAGGAATATCATGTTACTGTAGTCCAGCTGAGAGATGCAGTGAATAACTGAGGCCAGGTCATCATCTGGGATGGAGTCTTACAGCCAACTAGAGATGATGGAAAGTGTTAATCATAGACGCTGTTGTGTGAGAGCTCAGTGTCAGTGAGGAATCCAAAAAAAAGTCCTAAACCATGATCTGAATTGACCAGTTGTAGGTGTCTCTCTTCAACCAAAGGAGACAGAAACATGGCTACAAAATTTTAAAATGCTATCATCATGCTATCCTCTGCCCTCCAGCATTATCTCTGTCTTACTCAGGTTCAGGTTCAGCCAGCTGAACAGAGTATATAGAAATTGTTCCAATTGTTAATTTCCCTCATTTTTTAAAAATTATGCCTTTTTCCTAATCTGAATTTGTCTAGCTTCAGCTTCCAATAATTGGATCTTGTTATACTTCTGTCTGCTAGATTGAAGTGCCCTCTATTACCAGATTTCTGTTCCCCATATATGTATTTACAGACTTGAATTGTCACTCCTTAATCTTCTCTTTAATAAGCTAAATAGATTGAATTCCTTGAGCCTGTTGTTCTAATACGTTTTCCAATCCTTTAATTATTCTCATGGCTCTTCTCTGAAGCCTTTTCTGTTTTGCAACATCCTTTGTGAGTTGTGGACAGCAGAACTGGACATACTGTTCAGTAGCGATTGCATCAGAACCAAATACAGAGGTAAAATAGCCTGTTTACTCCTACTCAGAATTCCCATTTATGCATCCAAGGATTTCATTAGCCCTTTTGGACAGAGCATCAGGGTTTGGAGCTCAAGCTCAGCTGATTAGCCACCATAACCCTCAAATTGTTTTCAACTACTGCTTCCCAGGATAGACTCCCTCATCCTGTAAGTATGGTCCACTGTCTTTGTTCCTAGATGTATGACTTTACATTTGGCTGTGTTTAAATCTATATTGTTCGGTTGAGCCCAGATTTGAAAGTGATCCAGATTACTCTGTGCCAGTGACCTGTCCTCTTCACTATTTACCACTACCTCAATCTTTGTCATCTACAAACATCAGTAGTAATTTTATTAGCTTCCAGGTCATTGACAAAAATTAAATAGCGTAGGGCCAAGATCTGATATCATGAGATGCCAGTAGAAACATATCCACTTGATGATGATTCGCTGTTTACAGTTATGTTTTCAGACGTTTCAGTTATCCAGTTTTCAAAATGCAGTGTAAAATCAAGTCAGATCCCTTATAGAAGTCTATTACCTTTATCAGCCAAACTGATGTACTTATCAAAAATAAATATCAAGTTAGTTTGACAAGATCTGTTTTGCAGAAATCCATATTCATGGGCATTAATTATATTGAGTCCAATATCAGCCATTCCATAATTATTTATTAATAGCAATAGACTGTACTAAAAAGAATTTCCCAATTTTAAAGCTGCATTAACTAAACAGAGCAGTAAACTTCTAGATTTTATCATTTTTCAAGTATTGATCTACTTTCTGTATTAGATCTTTCTTTTTAGCATCTCACTCTCTGTTGTTGAAGAAAGTAATATTTCTTTAAAGTGGTGTTCATGATGAAAACATCTTTTAAATAAAAGAACAATGACTTAGGAAAAAAGTTTTAATTAAATCTATTATTTGTTTACTAGCAGTACACTAGAAAAATCTCAGTATTCTTATGTTTTAGAATATGCTGTAATGCCTACAGTGTTTAAAGTATCAAAATAATGTATCTGTTTTCTCTTTGTGTCATGCTACAAACTGATCTTTAGGTGGTTTCTGAGAATTCAGTGAGGAAGAATGTATACTATAATAATATCTTGGCTTTGTTTCACTTGTCGGTCATTGGAGGCTTCAGTTTGTATTGCAGTTAAGGTGTTATACAAGGCTAAACTCTATAAAATGCTAGCATTTGTTCTTCTTTTTCCCCATCATCAATCTTTCATACTCATATCAAACCCCTAATGTATCAGCAGATTTCCCAGAGCTACTGGTTAAAATTACCGTTGCTTTTGGTAAACTATGAACCTTCAAACCTCAGTGTTCTCAGCTGCCCCCTGCGGATTCTGTGAAGCCTCTTTCTGGCACTTTCTCACTGCCAGTTGCTTGTTTTATGTTTTAGAGCAACAGAAGCTGTAGATCTGTAACCTGTTAAGAGCCAGATTACTATTAAACTTGTTTTTCATTGTTAAATGAATTGTGCCAACAAAAAGTGCAGCAGAACACTAAATCATGGTATTTATTAATAGGTGCAAAGAGTGAAAGTTTTGAAGGCATTGTTTTCTCTGGAAATCTTGAGCTCAGATATAATTTAACAGTTATACAAAAAGGATAATAAAAGTATGAAATGTGCTGTGGTATATCAAGCCAAATTGTTATGTAATTACAATTTTTAGTTTCCTTTTCTGACAGCTTTTTTTAAATTGGCAAATTTACATAGTATGTTGGAATAAGAAACAATGTCAAACGCATAAGCCATCTGTAAGTATAGATGGCATTATGTCATATGCAGTACTTAGGTTGTCAGAATACCATTAAACTTACATACTGTAAAAATATTGCTCTTGGGAAGTTAGAGTGGAATAACAGTCTAAAAGTTTAAATAAACCATTCCTTTCCCTTCTACTTATTCTTCTGGCTATGTTATTGAATTTGGTGTTTGTAAAACTTCCCCCCACCCCCAACCCTCCCATTCCTAGGAAAGAGACCATCCCTTCTTGACTGACCTTGGTTGTGAGTAAATATGAACATCCTGAGAAGATGGATGGTTTTCTCACAGTACTCTGTCATTTTGAGATGCTCTTTTCTACCCCAACCCACCTTTCTTTAAACTCTTGATCAATTCACAGTTGTGATGACTCTGCACTCAGGCTAATGCTGGGATATAATTTATGTAGTTTGAGCTGATACCCTCCTTTTTCGGAAGGCGAGGATGTCTCTTTTTAAACACTTGCAGGGCCAGATCCTCCTTGTGTTACAATATATGGCCCATATGTGTCTGCATATCTGAGAAAAGATTTTGTTCTGCGCATCCACTGATCTAGAATGTAGTTATCAATGCTGTTCCCAAAGTTAGATTTCCATCCTAGACAAAACTATAAATTGCCGGCAGGTATGGGCTGATTGTGATGATATGGTACCAATATCTCTAATTTTGAGAATTAGAATTTTCATCCTTGGAAATCCTAGAAATATCTTACTCTGTTACTGAAAAAGTGTGATAATACCTTGGTGCGTCCTCAGCCCTTAAAAAATACCTAGTACATTATGATGAGAACAACAAAACAAAAAAGCACTCCTTTGGGAATAATTAAACAAAAATATTAATTAAATTGCCTTTTCTATAGAAGTGAAACATCTTGCCTTTTCAATAAAAAGGCAAATCTTGGTTATCCAAACTAGTGATATCTGCTCCGCTGCCAAAATTCATATAGAGAATTTATCTCAACCTCTAGTTCTGAAAGGCCAAAGTAAATGAGATTTTTTTTTAAATGATTTAGACTCAATAAAACGGGATGAAGTTGTAATCTTTTATTTTTTAAAAAACTAATGTTGCCATTTGTTAATGTACTGATTTAAGTATTCTTCTAATTCATAAGATATTTAGCTTAAAATAAATTCAATATTTATTAGATTCAGCTCATTCCTATTCAGGACGCATTGCTTACCAAGAATAACTACTTGGCCATTCCCAACAAAATTCAAATAAAAATGAGTGAATGTCTTTGTCTCCAGTTGTCAAAGTCTGAATTTATTAATTTACTGTTGTTAAAAAAAAAATTGCAGCGGAGTTGGGAATGAAGGAAAAATAAGTTGATAAACCAAAAATTTCCACTGGATTTATTTTTTGCAACTTTGTTTTTGGTTAATACCTATCAATCAACACTGAGGTTTAAAATATTTTTAAAAAGAAGAAATAATTTATTGAAGATTTAAAGTTTTAGAGAATTCTTCCAAATCTCTTTTCAGAGCGTTCAATTTGAAGGTTTTTTTGGTTGCTTCAAACAAAAAACAAAAACCACTTTAGAAGTGTTTCACAAGTTTTTTTTTTCAATTACAGAAAAATTAGTGATAATTCAAAGTAATACATCTTCATTAAAATAGTAACATTTTTAGAGCTAATGTATGTTTATACATGTATATTTGTATGTGTGTTTTCAACTGCTGTATATGCATCTTCACATTAAAAAGATTGTATTTTATTGTTATGCATGACTTTTACTTATTATCATGCATGATTTATATATATAATATAAGAATAATTTTCCACGCTAAATATTACAATATTTGCAGTAGTATAGATTCAGTATAGCAATATTTTTAATTTAAAATACTTCTGCGTTTATTGCAGTGGGTACACCTTATTACATGTCTCCAGAGAGAATACATGAAAATGGATACAACTTCAAATCTGACATCTGGTCTCTAGGCTGTCTGCTATATGAGGTAACATTGATAAATCCAGTAAGCTTAATACATTGATATGCTTTTGCTTTATTAGATGTATCAGTTTCTGTTCTAGGATTCTGTATATTTTGCTTCTTAACGAGATAGCCATTTTAGTGAGAAGCTGCTTTTAAGCCAAATACAAGTATAGATAGCTAAATATAAAAACAATGCCATGTGAGCTTTTACAGTAATTTCAAAATATGTTATGATTGACCTGTTCAAGACTTGCCTTTTAGTGAACTTTCTAAAAAGACATAGATAGTAATTTTTTGAAGGCTTTAGGCTTAGTTTGGTAAGGATCATAGTCTTGAATGTCTAATGAAAAGCGTTTTTTTCCCCTAAATTTCTCTAAAGGTTTTAACCGGCTTTAACAAAATACAACTATGAAAACAGTGCATATATGCATTCAGCATATGTAATAGAACTGATCGAGAGTATGTGGTTAATTAAAATAAAAAAAATTGAAATATATTTTTAAACTCAAGTTTCATTTGTTTTGCAGTTACCGGAAATCTGACTAACAATAAAGGAATGAGACTACAATGCACACATATGCATCACTTGGTTTAATTTTTATGAGCATAGCTTTTGAAGCAGCAGCTAAAAAAGATTGGCTTATCTTCAGTTTTCTTTGCTTGCAATTACTGAACTTCGATACATTTATTAAGCCCTAAAATATAGACATAATTTAGATTATGTATACATACCTATATATAACATTAGGCAATGAAAAATTAAAGACGTATGGTAAACTTCCTCAAAATGAATGAGTTTTGTCTTAAGAAAGGCACACAGGATTGGCCCCTAAATTAACTAAATCCTCATAGTTTGTAGTGTATCTTTTTACAGATCTACAGAATATAAACTTATGTTAAATAATGTTTTGAACAAGTACCTTTCCCACTATATAACACAATGATATCTATTCGCAGTCCAAACTCACCCCCTTCTTGGAGCTCAGCTTTATTGATAAAGAAATGAACAATAAAAGAACAAAGTTCAGCTAAATACTTCTTTCTAGGCATAGCTGAATCTAGGGTTTCTCCCTTTGGATTCCTTTACCCACACCTAAATGCTCTCTCTTTATATCCAGGTGAGGTAATAAGCCACTTGCTCCATTGAAGGTGCGTCTGCACTTCAATTAAAAACCCATGGCTGGCCCATGGCAGCTGACTTGGGTTTGCAGGGCTTGGGTTGCGGGCTGTTTATTTACAGAGTTGATGATCGGGCTTGAGCTGGAGCCTGGACTTTATGACCCTGCAAGGTGGGAGGGTCCCAGAGTTCAGGTTCCTGTTACCTCAGCCGGAACATCTACACTGCAATTAAGCAGCCCCTCTTAAGTCAGGTGGCATGAGCCACCTGCGGATGTCTAACTGTAGTGTAGACATACCCTGAGTCAGCAGAACTCACGTAACATTTTCCAGCAAGATCAGCACCTGCTAATAAAGTGAGTTGTTTCAGGCAGCTTTAACATACTATACCACGTAAGGGTGAATTGACTTCAGTTGTTTTATATCAAGTATCGTAAACACACACACTTATTAAAACAGTGCCATAATTGTGAATATCTGTATATATGAAAATTATATTTCTGCCCCAAAGAACTTGCAATTCTGCACACAGTTGTTACTGTCAGTCATGGGGACTGGTCACAGTAGTAAGTACTACATCTGGTAGCAAATGTTTGCAGGATTGGCCCTAATTTGGGACTTGATTGTGCATGGGGATCCCCTAGCACTGATATCTGTGCTCTTGTGGTGTTCCATCCTTGAAATGGATGGGACTCACACAAGAACAATTAGAAACTTTAATCTCATTTCAGGATGAGGGCCTTGAGGAGAATGTCTTGATTTTGATGTCATTAGTTGCAGGTTTGTTATTTTTAAACTTGGGACTATATTTATATGGGAACAATAAATAAAACATTCAGTAAGCAGTTAGTGCATAAAATATTTTGTGTGTTTTTACAGTTAATTTATAATCCAACAAATATATATATATATAAAATTATCAGATAGGAGGAAGCATGACTTGCAGTTCACAAGAATTATTTTCTGAGCTTGTCGTTGTGGTATTGTGTTCAGTATATTAAATACAGTGTGTGAATTTGGAGTATTTCTTTTTTATTTGGCTACTTTGAAGTAATTACTTTGAAGTAATTTTAGAAGAACTTAATAGAATAGACAGCAGGACATGTCTTACAGAAATAGAATCTGTATTGCCATCTTTTATGACCAAATAAATACCTACTTGAATATTTTTCCTCAGATGACTTTTAGAATTTCCATATGGCAATAAATTATTTTCAGTGGTTTGAAAAGTTTTACC
>NC_133775.1:45056144-45188644 GCF_003597395.2 Chelonoidis abingdonii | reverse complement strand
TATCGGCATCCTCATCCTCTATTCTTCTTGACTAATTTTCAGACTGTCTGAATTTGCATTTCACATGGTAGCTGATTAGGAGATGCCAAGTGCAGCAGTGAAGCCTCAGCAGGCAGTTACCATGGTGACCTTCAGCAGGATTTTAATGATGATACCACTAGTGGTTCGTTGAAGTTGGCCTGCCTGCAGGGCTACTTCACTGCAGCTAAGTGTGAAGTTGGATATGCGGATTCTCAGCCAAGGGGCAAATATCAAAGTCTGGCCCAGACAGAAAGTCTTAGAATGGGAAAGGGAAATAGATTCCACCTTTTACTTACTCTGTACAGTTTCCAGTTTTGAAAAGCAATACAAAGCAAAACGTTGTATTTTCCTCATTACAAAATAGATGTGCTCACACACACAGGATAAATCAGTTGTTTTTAAAATCATTTGGAGTACTAGTGTTTTGTAACAAACTAAAAGAGCAAGAGCTACAATACCCTTTATAAATATAGGAAGTAGTTACTTAACAAAAGTAGTAAAATATATATAAAGTATTAAGAGACTGTAATAATATTACTTTGATCCATTGTGACATAAAGAATCTTGCCTAGTATAAAAACCTTTGAAAAATTGCCATGTTAGTAAATGACTTTTTTTCTTACAAATGTAGCTTTTATTGTGATTGAAAATACTGTACAGACTTGGAACTACTGAAAACGAAACAAACAGACTAAGTGTTATCTGTCAGATTATGGTGATGTCCTTTTCATCTGCACTAGAAAATTTAGACCTCAGACTTTTATCCAGGTTGGAACTGTACTCAGTTGAGCAGTAAAGTTTAGAGATTACTGTACTCCTGAAACCCATTTGAATGCCTGATGTTCTGTAAAGATTAATTTGATAAAAGAATAAATTCACTGTGTCCCTGTCTGTGCGTACTCTCAAACAGGAGTATAAACACTGTAGTTACAAAATGAAAGAAATGTTAAAATACATTTCCTGTATGCTAATTTTAATTAGTTCTGAGATAAAACTGGCATTTAAAATTAAACTAACTTATTATAGGGCTGATCTTTATTTTAATGATCAGCATCTGTATTATGAGATCATAGCTTCATAGGAAGTTATCCAAAGATACACATGTTGATAGATTTTCGCGTTTGTATATTTGTCCACATTTCTCATAGCTGTAAAGTGCTGCCCAATAAAATTGCAGTTAGGGTGACCAGGCATCCCGATTTTTTAGGGACTGTCCTGATATTTATTTGTTTGTCCCACGTCCCGACCGATGTTCGGTCAGGATGTGAATAGTCCCAAAATTTTGCCCTCCAGCGCATAGGCGGAGGGGGCTTGGGCCCCACCCCCGGCCCTGCCCTGACTCTGCCTCTCCCTGCCCCATTGGATCTGTCCCCAAATCCCCGCCGTGGCCCCACCTCTTTCCCAAGCACACTGCATTCCTCCTCCTTACCCCTTCCTCCCAGGCTTGAGCTAATCAGCTGTATGGTGGGGCAAGCGCTGGAGGGAGAGGGGAGAAGCAGGACGCTGCAGCCAGCTCAGGGGAGGTGGAGGTGCAGCGGAGGTGAGCTGGTGCTGGGGGACGTGGAGCTGCCGGTGAGCGCTCAGCCCTGCCCACCCCCCATTTTTCCTATGCTCCGGCAGCTCTTTTGTTTTTGTTTTTTCCTCCACCACCAGCTCTTGGGTGTGGGTTTTTTTTTTGTTTTGTTTTTCGCTTTGCCGGCACCACCACCCCCCGCCCACATCCCGATATTTCACATCTCTCATCTGGTCACCCGAATTGCAGTAGAAGTTGTGACATATTTCCCCCGCAGTAAATCACAAACGAAGATTTTCAAGTGACTAGTAACTTTGGGTATCACAATTTTTGGGTCTGCAACTATTGGAATACCTTATAAAAGTCTGCTTTTTCTGACAGTGGGGTCCATTGTGAAAATGAGGCTCCTTCATGGTGCCTCCAGTTGGACAACCAGAATCACTAACCATTGTTAAAATTATGGCCACAGCATCTAGCACAAAGCATTATTTTGTGTGTTGAGGAGTGGAGAAGAACTTTATATCCTGATTTAGATCCCTTTGTGATTTCTCAAGAGTACATGGGCAGCAATCCTAACTGATAGGGATTCCATACACTCCTCAGTGATGTCCAAGCAGTATTTAAGCTGAAAAAAAGCCAGCAGATCCAGAGTTGCAGTATTCTCTGCTGGTTTTCCTGCCTGCACTGAGAGAGTAGTCAGCAAGAATTTTTCCTGCTCTGAACAGGAATAATTTTTTCCAATTTAAAACTTGAGTCTTTACCAAAATTTCAGGTTTTCAGTGCAAAGTTCTTCCCTGTCACAGGTTTAAGTCTTTTTTTTCTGACTTGAGGGACATTTATTCATTTGGTGGCTGACAAACCTGTTAAAGCTTAAGAAGTATGTGCTACTGCTCCCTGTCAGGCTAAGCTCCAGGCTAAAGGCAGTCACTGTGCTAAGTCCACAAAGTAAGTTAAGCAGCATAATCAGCCAAAGAAGGATGCAGTGAGGAGATGCAATAGGAGGTCCCTCCAGCTCAGTCACAGCCTTCAGCACAGAGCCTGATGGCCATCCAGTGCCTGACAGGACAACATTGCTATCCCTGCAGTATAGCCTGCTGACATTAAAATCCTAGGCTTTATTCCCAGGGTTTGTCAATCTCTGCTGTTCTTCCATAGTTTTATGAGAACCAGAGGGCCTGACAGAGGCTTCCCTTAATTATTGAAATAGATACTCCTGGCAGTGGGAAAAGAAGCCAGAATCCTACATCAGGTAATTTAGCAACAACTGTCTCCTTTCCTTTCACAAAAGATCGGTATAACACTTCTGATATTCTCGTGTTTACAAAATGTTTCATGGTCATAGCATTTTTCCTGTGCAGGATGAGAGAGAATAATTTACTTTTTCCACATGATTGGTTATTCAAGGATGACACTGAGCAAGAATTCCAAGAATCAGTGTGTGCCACCATCATGATGTTATCATGAACCCTGGTGACTCCACAGTCCCAGTTTGTTCTTTAAAGTACTGATGAACCCTATTAGACACAGCTAAACTCTGAGCTTTTCTGGGCCCAGGACAGATTCTTGCACATTCTTGATGCATCAGAAAAGATTTGTCAGATCCAGCAGTTATGAGCAAGGATCAAGCTGTAGATACAGACTCCTGACCCAAAGAAGTGTTTTTTGTGGTATCCATAATATGGCTTCATATAAGGTAGTCTCAGTGAGTCCACAGTTTATCATTAATCTCAAGGCACCTGAACTCATGGACTGTATTGAAAGGACAGATAACTCTTACATATACTGACTTGCTGGTGGACAAGGGCTCCGAACCACATTCCTCCGAACCACACTGGAGTAGCCACAAGTGTATTCTGGCTTGGATGTGGGGAATACATACAAAGGAGCTTTGCATAAAAGAGACACGGTCTCTTTGGGAAGCCTCCTTACAAACATTTTCTAGAAATGAGGCAATTCTTCTATACACTGAAAAGTTCCAGAGATATGAAATTGCAAAAGGTGGACAATCAGGACACCACATTTCACATATATTTGAAAATTCTTACAAACAATTGTGGCTATAAAGGATGATTAGGGCTAAAAACATTGCTGATTAGTGGTGCCATTTTGACTATTGGTCCTCCTTAGGAGTGAATCTCCATGTCCACTTCTGAAGCTTTGTACTATTACATAATAAGTGGTGTGTTAACAGTAGTAATTTCACAGGAAGATGTCGTTGTAACTGTATCAAGATTCTAGGGCTGAAATACGCACTTTCAGGTAGAGAGAAGTTCAGCTTGCTTAAGAAATTAATAAAAATATCACATAGTCAAGCAGGGGTTATGAATCTGTGGGGGCAAACTTTACCATCCTTTTGTCAGCTTCTGAGATAAACACCTCCATGCATAGTCAGTAGCATGAAAGAAGGATAGAGTGACCTTCCTGAGCAAGGCTCCCTACCCTTTTCATATTTAAATCTCCCTTGAAGACAAACTTCTGTTATGTTGCCTATAGTGAGTCTATTTGACATATATTAAATGAAAATGAATAAAAGAACATGATGTTTTTCATTCCCCTATTCATAGCTATTTATGCCCCAAACCTTCAAGGACTTAAGCATGACTCTATGCACTATGAGAAATCCTATCGACATCTCACAGGGTGAATTAAGCATATTTGTAAATTTTTGCAGGATCAGGGCCATATTTTGTAAGAGATTACATTTAATATCTTTATATTTTTCTTACAAATGGGGTTTACTTACAGGATTCTTTTTGCAAGGCTGGGGCCACAATTCCTCTGCAGTTTTCTTCCTATTGGTCTTGTGTGCTGGCTGAGCTGCTCTGCATTTGGCCTGGTTAATTTGCTGATCTACCTGTCTGGTGGCTCATGATATGTTCCTCCTGTTTATTCCATGTGGGATTTTAGACTCTTATATCTTTTGCATTGAAGAAAGGCAACTTTTTATGATTAAAGAACACTTATATTTTATTAACTTCAGTATTCGCTCCACCCCCACTCCTTCCCAAATGATTTAACCCAATTGTTCTCTTTTGTTAACGGAACAGAGCTCTGAATATTGACTGCGAGAAGTGGTACAATTTCTTTTAAATTCCCATGATTAGTATAGTCAAAGTGTCTGTGTATTTAAAAGAGTCTACTACCAAATTTACTGCAATTAATTTTTGTTAAAAAAAAAAAACATCCTCTCTAACCTTTAAATGGACCACTACATTTTCAACACTAACTTAAATGTGTCTCCTCAAAATATTTTGCATTTAACAAAATACTGAAATTCTCCTTGTCAAAGTGAAATAATCTTTTTGGATACTGTAGAGGTGTCATTAAATGAAAAAAAAATTACCATACATAGATGTGACATTGTTTGTTTGAAAATTTAAGTGTCCAGAACTCAGAAAATAAAAACATTAAGTGCAATATTGTTAAGTTAGTGCTTGAATTTTCTGACTCCTGTGCATTTAGTTCATATAATTTAACATCCTTTTGGGGTTTTTTAAAGAGATTTGTGGCCAATGCATTTATTGTGCCACTGCTGTATGAAAGCATATTTGAATGTGCAGTTCATCATGCCTTTGAATAATCATGAGGGTGAAGGAGCCACTGTTCCTGGTGCCCGGCAGAGGTTCCAGAAGGCTGTATTTGGTGCAGTAATCACAGCTACAGTTTTACAGTAATTGTCCATGCATATTTTGTATACAAGTACTTTTGATGGTACGGATGCCTTGGAGGATTTGACAAAACGTCAGGGAGGATCAAAAATTTGTGATTGTGGTAAGGAGGTTCAGGAGGGTTTGACACAGTGATTTAAGAGAAAAGTGTAGGAAGAATTTTTTATCTGGTAAGGGCTTGTATTCTAATAAGCAGTATCTAGGGAATCAGGTTCCATAGTGCAGACTGCCTTGGAGAATATGCAAAATTTGAAATAGATGACAAATTTGCTCCATCTGAAAGGTCACTAGACTGGCTAGATACCTTCTAATGTCACAGAAAGGAACTATGGAGGGAAGAAGAATCCTAACCATTTTCCACCTTCCAAAGAGCAACAGGGAGTACCTAGACGTTCCAGTAGCCTTTCTCCTGTATCCCAGGCCATCTTTTTCTAAATTTGTGGACTCTGAGGGGCTCAGTGGACTCTGGAGCTTGTCATAATAGAGATATGTGTGCTTCCAGATTGAGGCATGCTTGTGTATGTTTCTGTCTGCAAGTTGTGCACTTAATTCAATAAGAAAAAAATAGAGCCTAATCTAAAGGTCTTTGAAGTGTTAATTTCATGACAAACTTTCCGTATAGATCTAATCAATACTGTGACTCAATTTCAGCATTTTAGAATATAAGACCTCAAACAACACACACAAGTCACGCTATTGAATTCAGATAAATAGTTCAAAATAAGACTACATATATGTATAAAGTTATTCATGTATGTACTGGATAGGGACCTTAATCTGGTATTCAGTCTGAGGAAGTACAATGAAATGTCATAAAAGTGAAATGATTATCTGGGGTATATAGTAAATCTAAATGCAGTCCTACTACACTTCCACAATTTCAGCCATTCTTACTTCATGTAAGAACTTGAGAAAGCACTACTAACACTTGTCATCTGGTATTATTTATTGGCTTTCTTATAATAATTGTTTTCCTTTTCTAGCTGCGACAATTAGTTAACATATGCATCAACCCGGATCCAGAGAGGCGACCAGACATAGCCTATGTCTATGATGTAGCGAAACGTATGCATGCACACACTGCAAGCAGCTGAATAGACAAAAATCATGAAGAAAAGAACCAGAAATTTTCAAGTATTTTTGTGCAAATCCTCCCACCCCTTTTTCATCTGCGTTACATAAATGTAGTTATTCAGAACAGACTGATGTGCTTTGAACTGTGAACCAGTTTACACACAAGCTTCCTGAGCTATTTTTTACCAGTTGTAGTTTAAAAATATACGTTTAAATGGTAAAGAAAAAACAGATTTAAAATGTAAAGTATACTATGGAAAACAGTGGTTCCTGACAACTTTAAAAATAGCGATTTCAAATGTATTTTCAAATGTATTGTGTTAATAACAAAATTGCAATCAGTTGGGAATTCAGTTCTAAAACATCATAGCACTGCAGTTTTGCACGATATGCATATTAGGCTTATTACCTAGAAACAGAAGGTTTGAATCTTTCTCACTTTGTATAACTTACGGAAGTTATGAATCAACACAATTAATGAGTTTATTTTAATTTTTGTTCTACAAGGGAAATAATTGTAAGAGTTTTTTATGTATTTTATAATGAGTTGTACGTAGTTTGCAGTCCATCTTCTCAAGATAAGTGAAGGTGGAAACCATCTGATTAGCTGTTTGGCTGAAATGGCAACTGTTAAATGTGAGAAAAAGTTTTTTTGGCAAAATTGTCAGACACTCAAAAATCTCTGTAACTTGTCCCTTTTCTTTGTGTTATTGTGACTTAAATTAACCCAGAAAATTGACTTTAAGGGTTTGGTTTGGCCAGGTTAAACCCCATACTTGCAATTTGATTGGTATGGCTTCACCTGCATACTTGTGCAACACTTCATTGACTTCAGTGGGTCTGTGCACAGTCAGATCCTAAAACCCTTGTAGCTTCCTGTTGTGGTAAATAGGGTTCGTCTGCACAGTCACATGGCTGTCTGAACAGTCCTGTTTGAAGGATGAGGGCCTTAAGTTACAACTCCCTAGGGATTTCTGTTTGTGGTGGTGTTTCTAGATTTTGTTTTTAAATTCTTTGGATGACCGTATACTACTGTATTTTTAATTCCTTCTAAAAATACTTTTTTAATCCAATGCCTATTGCCCAAAATACAACTGTTCACTGTAATACAAACACGTTTCATAAAAATACCTGGTTGTATTATGTACCTTATCTTTTTTTTATAGCCCTAAAAACATCGTTTTATATGCTATAAAAGTTACTTTAGCTTTTGTATTTAAAGAAAAAAAATCAGTGCTGCTTTATTTGTGTAGTCAGCATATTTGTTGATTATACTTTAAAATGTTATCATTTCACCAATATTTTATCTGAGTTGGAAAGTAAGTTCAAAATATTTTGGTTACACTTATATTGGTCACTTTGTATGCATGAATGATTTATTTTATTTGGAAGTGAAAGTAAGTACACACCAATACTTTGTACTTATAAATACGGATGAAAATTGAGGTCTAATTTCTCAGAATTTCAAGACCATATTTTTAAACAAACACATAAAGCTGTCAAAGTGGTTCATTGCTGCAAGGTTGACAATGGCCCCGTCTAGACTACGCGCGAAAATCGATTTTAGATACGCAATTTCAGCTACGAGAATAGCGTAGCTGAAATCGAATATCTAAAATCGATTTACTCACCCGTCTTCACCGCGCGGGATCGATGTGCGCGGCTCACCATGTCGAATCCGGAACTCCGTTTGTTTTGGTGGAGTTCCGGAATCGATCTAAGCGCGCTCTGGGTTTGATATATCCCCGTCTAGACCAGACGCGATATATCGAACCCCGAGCAATCGATTTTAACACGCCGAAATGGCGCGTAGTGTAGACGTGGTCAATGAGAATTTTATTGATAACAGCTTTATTGTTGAGATGTAGTTAGTTTAAATCTTTTTTGATACAAAAAGTCAGGAAAAAGTAAAAATTCAATACTTACATGTAAATATTGGATCTGTATACATTAAGTTCACTATGCATTCAACATTTATAATGGTGGTTTTTCCACATTTACTTTATTAAACAAGTTTGCATAGATAGTAAAATGAACACTGTGCAGCAATAGTTCTGTTTCTTTGATAGGAACCTTCCTTTGATTTGACATAATTCATAAAAAAATAAGAACCTAGCTATGGATTTATAGACAAGTTTCAACACACAGAAAAGTTTTTAAATGTTAAGAAATGACATTCTATTGAAAACTATTTGTTTTAAAAAATGCAGTATTTTTTTATACATCTGGGACAGATCCTCAGCTGCTTGAAAGTGGTGTAGCTGCCTTGATTTAAATCAGCTGAGAATCTGTTTTGTGATTTAATGACAAAGCTGCTTTGTTGTAGGATGAATCCTTAGTTTTTCGTCTAGCTGTTTTGTGTGTATTGAATGTAATCTTTGGGGGCTTCATTGAGACTACTATGGTGAGTAAAAATAGTCATGTGTAAATGTTGTCAGGATTGGGCCCATGTCTTCCCTATCTCTGTCTGGCAACCTTTACTTTGAGCTTCTATTGAATATATCAATTGATTTACTAGTTCTTGGTGACTATTGTGTTCCATAAGATTTGAAATTAAATAAAATAGTTTGTGCTAAAACAGGGAACAGAGTAGTATTTGCTTGACCACCAGGAATAGCTGTTAGTGTGCAAAATTATTCAAGTCATTCTTTTAATCTGTTCTGTTTCTGATAAACAACATTTACAAGGATTGAAAAAATTGTACGCAGTGAAGTTATTTCTATAAGATAGTCTATTTATTTTAACCTCTACTTAGGTCAAATATGCACACCACTTTTCCTGAAGAAAGTAATATTTTAGGCAAAAATTATTTCTGGAAGGCTGTATGGTAAGAAAATTACGGGAATAGTTGAGTTAGAAAATACACCTAAAAATGCTAAGGCTTTTTTTTTTTTAAATTGATGATTTAACCTTATGTTGAGTAAAATAAGTAATTCTTATTTTAAAAGCATTTAAATAATGGTATAGAGATGATTCAGTTAAATCTTAGGTGTTGCAAACAGTTACTCAATGAAGATGAAAATGCTGAGCAGCCTAGTGTAATATACTGAAGTTTACAAAGGGTAAATGAAATTTACCCCTGTTTAAGGATCAGGTTCTACAACTTGCTCACACTAAATAGTACTTAATGTAAATACATAGAATTACCATGTAAGTAAAGACTGTAGAATCTATCCCTTAATAAAGTGCCTGACAGCATATAAGAATTATAAATATAGTAATAATTATTACAACCATTTCTTGAATGCCTTACCATTTAAATAGCTTCTATTATAAAACACCATTCTAGTTTCCACATACTGTAGGTATTGTTAACATTTACCATATTTATTTTACCAGTTGCATTAAATGCTTTCCTTTTAAATGAGTATTACATTATAACCAAAAATGTGTAATAATTCTCTGCCTTATATTTCAATAGTACTGTAATATTATTGTCTTCCTTTGTGAAATATGGTATTTTGTTGTGTTTTGAACACCCTTGCTGAGAAGTCTGCTCTTGGTCTTAAACTACTTTGCTGTACAATATTCTAATATAAATAAAGCATACAAAAATTAAATATAATGTAAAAATCATAGCACTTCCATGATAGTTTCTGGAGCCTTTCCTGTTACAGATAGGTAACATCTAGTAATATACATATCTTGTGAATAATCTGTTGCTACCAGTAATTGATTATAGATGAGAGTTATTGAATGGTGCAAGAGAAAGTTTTAAAATCTTTATAAGATATATCAGAAGTGCAGAAAATATTACAGCAGGCATGTTCATGGTTGCACAAATGTAATGCTCTTAGGTAATACTTTTAAGAGTATTTTTAAATTAAAATGAGGATGTAACTGAAAAATCTTTAAAATAAGTATATACATCATAAAAAAGCATGAAAGCCCCAGTCCTGCAAGCTACTGCATATGGGTGGACCTTTCTGCCTTCATGGAGTTCCATTGATTTCAGTGGGCTGCTTGTGCACACAGGTTGAGTAAATAGTAACTGCTGTACAGTGTATGCAAATGACTTCTGTTTATTCAACATACCAATTAGACCTTTATTTTTCGCTGTTCTGTATTGCAAATTACTATGCTTTATTTCTTTTCTGTACAGTTCAGCTATTCAGATAGTAATAAGATTGGTAGTCTAATCATTTGAGTGTTTCTTTTTAATGGATAGGAATTTTACAAAATATGGCAGATGTATACAAAAAATTAAATGTGTCTGAGAAGGCTTATGTTTCATTAATGTACTAAAGCTCTAAAAGGTGAAAGTCTTGGTAGCTGCTTGAAAGTGGGGGAGGTCGTGGTACTGCCTGTGCCCAGTGTGATTTTCTGCAGCAATCCCCCACTCCCAAATCTCTACTTTAGTTGCTGCAAAGTATTGTTGAATTAGGGTCACGGCAAAAAAAAGAAAAATGGCAAGGGTGCTGAGTGGAGAGTGTTGTGATTTACAGAGCTGGGTTAGCAAGCTCTGCAGGTGAATTCAGGGAGGCTCATAATTTACTAGTTGAACTTGAGTGTATCTGTCAGAAAACCATCCAATTTTGATTCAAAAATTGCCAGGGATGGATTATCCACCAGGATCCTTGGTAAATTGTTCAAATGGTTAATTACTGCCTCAGTTAAAACTTTACACCTTATGTCTAGTCTGAATTTGTCTAGTTTCAACTTCCACCCATTGGATTTGGTTAAACCTTCGTCTGGTAGATTAAAGAGCCCTCTATTATCAGTTTCTGTTCCCACATTGGTCCTTATACACTGTGATTAAATGACCCCTTAATGTTCTCTGTGATAAATTAAATAGATAGAACTCCTTTAGAGTGAGGGGACTTTAAGTTCTTGAAATGTGGGGACTGGTGCTAGTTTGGGAGATAGGCTTCTGGGTGGTGGATTTTAGATCACTGATCTCTCCATTACTCGTAACTCTCTCGTATAACAATCAGTATCCTAGGCCAATCCAACCACTTCTAATCCCTATATCTAATCAATGAGGAAGTTTCATATTCCTAAACTCCAGTCTTTGTGAGTTTGTCAGTGAGCCCAAATGTGTGACTGGTCAAACCTTGCTTCCAGAATCACCCTGCAAAGCTTGAGATCTTGTATTTAAAAAGCAAAACAAATTTAAAAAAATGGGGCGGGGAAGAACAGGGGAACATAAAGGCACACTAGCTATTCACAATGGTTTACTTTTTATTTATTATAGATTTTGAACATGCAATGAGTATGGATCTCCCAAGCCTCAATCTGGGCCCTTCCCTGAACCATGTCCTACTTCCCTTTTGCCTGTTCCCTTACTTTTATGCTCATCACTGAGGTACTACTGCAAATATTATTCTACTCCCCGCATTCCCCTTGCTTTCATATCTCCTGCTTCCTCTTGAAGTCTGGCACAATCTCCAAAAATATAACTGTGATCATTATCTACCACTCTTTCCGTCTCCTTGGTCTCAGTGAGACATGACTTTCTGTTGATGACTTTGCTTCTTCTCTCACCCTTCTCCAAACAGAGACGTGGGTGGCTCCACACTCCATCTTTCATCCTGTTGTCTCTTCCAACCCCTGCTTGTTTTGAAGTCATCTACATCTAGTTCTTCTCTCCCATATCTCTCCAAGTGGCTAATACCTGTTGCATCCCTAGCTAATCCTGGTTTCTCCATGACTTTGCTAAGCTCTCTTCTTTCCTGACTCCTCGATCTCTACTCTCATCTTGAGAAATTTCTGTTTTCATATGGATAACCAGTCTGACTCCACTCTCTGTTACTTCCTTTGTCTAACCACTTTCTTTGATTTTTAGCTTTGGACAGACTTTCTCACTGTCTCAATCACTCCTGTGACCTTTTCTTTATTAAATTCTGTTCTCTTTATGATCTCATTTCTGAATTCCTTCTCTCTGATCACCACCTGCTCTCTTTCAGCATCTCCCCTACTCTGTCACTCACCCCTTTTGTGATCGTCGGTCTGTTAACCTTTCTGACATCTCTGCTACTCTCAGCCACCTCCTTCGCTCCTTGACCTCCCTCCTGTTGACTTAATGGTCTGTTTTCATCTGTAACTTCTCTTCTTCATGTGGCTACTTGAGTGCTTTCTTGCACCACTCTGTCTGTCCATATGCTCCCCAGATGTTCTCTCCCCCACATTCACTACCTCCATTCCTGGTTCTGCACTACTGAGCACCCATGGAAAATGTATCAGGACTTTACCAACTTTGTTCACTGCAAGTTCATTCATTCTTCACTTAGCTGTGCCATATTCTTTTCTGGATACCTTTATTTCTCCTCCTGTAGAGACTTATACCGCCAGTGCTCTCCCATTCTTTTCTGTATTCAGTTTCTTCCTTAAATCTTCCATGTTTCCCCTGCAACAAATACCCTCTAATCCTTCTCTGTCCAAAATCTAGTCACTCTCTTCACAAATAAATGACATTACCTGGCAAACTGTCTTCTCTGCTTTTCCCTTGAATTCTTTCACCTACTTCTTCACTCCAGTTTTTGAGTCTAAGGCTGTGTCTACACTATCGCGTTAAGTCACCCTAACTTATGCTATTCCAGCTACGTGAATAATGTAGCTGGAGTCGACATAGCCTAGGTCAACTTACTCCAATGTCTACACCACACTGGGTCAATGGGAGACTCTCTCCCATCTACTTACCTTACTCCTCTCGTTCCTGATGGAGTACCAGAGAGGGCTCAGCTGTTGATTTAGCAGGTCTTCACTAGACCTGCTAAATTGACCCCCTGAGTGTCAATCACAGCACAGTTGATCCCACAGTAGTGTAGACATGGCCTGAGGTAGCTCTTCTACTAACCTATCAGTCTGTTCTATTTACCTCGTATCTTCACTTATGTAGTTGTCATTTGTCCCCCTGACCCTTAATTTATCTTTTCCTTACTTTTGCCCACTCTCATATGATTCATTTTCCTTCACATACAAACATTTCCCCTGTTATGGGAATTTTCCCCCGTAATTCCATTTGATTCTCTATCTTCTCTTCCACTCCTCTTTTTCATCTATCATGACATCTCATATTTGTCTCTAGCTTCCCCCTCTGTTCTTCCATTTTGACTTACCATTTTAATGTGAGAGCCCCAAAAATCTACCACTCTCCCCTGATCTCTCTCCAGTTCTGCATCTCCAGCAGACTCCGTGACAGCTCTAGGATGTCCAGCCACCATCTCAAACTTATTCATTCCAAAATTGAATTTCTTTCCTCCTAACCCTGTCAACTCTTTGTTTCCATGGGCCACAACCTTGCTATCATCTTCGATTCTTCTCGTGTCCCACTGCCCAATAGTCTATCACCTTGTCCTCTTCAGTAACATCACACTCCACTCTCACCTCACTATCCAGGTTTGAAGACCCTGTCCAGGCCTTCATCATCTCTTGTCTTTATATGTGATTTGGTTCCTTTCTCCTACTTCCAATCTATCAAAAATGCCATAGCTAAAGTACCATCCTGGAACCTTAACATTTCTCCAGCTCTGAAGGGTGAATTCCATTGAGTTCCTGTAAAAACCTCCCTTTCTGCAGAATTGGTGGCATTTTAAGAGTACAAGGCCATAACTCCCCAAATCCTCTTTGCATCTTTTTGTCTTACTGTCCTATCTGCTTCAAATTCAGGCTCTTTGTTCTAAGTATTCTTACTATATGTAGCCTTATGATTTTATTCCACCTTATTTTCTCCTGCACACCCTCTTGTTCGCTATGTTCTTCTTGTCTTAGGGTCTTGATTTCAGTGGGACTACTCATGCTTAAAATGAGAATGTGCTTCGATCAGTGCAGAATGTTCAGCATCTTGCAGGATGGACCCGTTAATGCTTCAATTTTCTTTCTCCCATTCTTAACCCTCCTCCTTCCACTATGCAATTCCCTGTGCCTAGAACAGTTTCCTCAATGATCTCTTTCCTTCAAGTTCCATTTTAAAGCCTACCCTTTCCACTCCTGTTTCCTTGAGTATTCACTACTCTCTTACTTACCTGAACTGTTGTCCCTTCTTTTCTCTTGTATTTATCATGTCTAACTTAGAGTGAAAGCTCTTCAGGGCAGAGAGTGTAAAACACTCTGTAAACGTATGGTGCTGTATGTCACTTCTAATAATTATAATATCTGTCTTTTGACTATTCAAGAGTAGTCACATGTTTTCTTGCATTCTACAGTGCCTGAGAGCAATGGACACATAATGTGTTACTGCTTTTCACCAAAACCGAGAGATTGTTTTTTGAAGACATAATATGGAGCTGAATTTTAGATTTTGTTTATTTTGATATGTGTATATACAATGAATAAATTGCCCCCTTCCCTCAGTAGTATCCATTTGTACCAGAAGATTTTCTTACAGCGGATCAGTTAACTATTAGACCAAAGAATGTTTTCATATACCTTCAGTTTTTTAATTGTCTGCAACCAAGAAGAGTTTTATAAGATTACCTGCCAATACTGAATTTGTTTTTCTAAAACTGCCTAACTGGTTTGTAGAGGCCTTCCATCTATAGGCCTATTAGCAATCCTGTTTCAAATCAGGAAATGAAAGGCTGAGGCAAATTCTGTCTGCCACTATGGAGGCATAAAGGAGCCTCAGACAGAACAGAAACAGCCCCTCCAGATAATGGCCCGAGTACAGCGGCATGAGTGCCCTGCAGCATTCTCTTTCACACCCCACCCCACCCCCCACAGCACACAGTGTAGGGCAGCTGTTCCCAAACTTTTTGCTGGCACAACCCCATTTTTATGAATTACTTTCTTCCGGGACCCCAGACAGCATCGAGGATGCCATTTTGAAGACCAAAATGGCGTTCTCACAGCATGACCTCTTGCCATTGTATGGAGGATGCAACTTTGTATGAAAATGACTTGCATGCACAGTATGTGTGAGGTCACACCACATGGAGCATGCCATTTTGCTCTACAAAATGTTGTCCTGAGGACAGTCATGCTGCTAAAATGCACGCGTTGCTAGGGATTGCTGCGACCCCATCTACTGATGGCATGATCCCATTTAGGGTTGCAACCCACAGTTTGGGAACCACTGGTGTAGGGGCATCCAAGGGACATGAGAGGAGGTTGTCAGAGCACAGTGATCTCCTGGCCTGGGTCTTCTGCGTTGCACATCCGGTGAGCACAGCACAGAACCTGTTCCTTAGCATTTTTAGAGCTACTAGCAAAGCCCAAAATTAGTTCAATCTTGTGGTTATTGCGTTAAATGCTTTTCCTACTTGTGTTGTGGCAAGACAGCGTTGGGATCTAATCTCAGTGTAATTATTGGCTGATTAAAATGATGCTATAAGGTCTTGTGTAGCTAATCTATCAAAAAATCAGTGATTATTTTGCAGGTGGGAATTTTAAAACAATGGAAAAAATCCCTATTTGCCTGAAATATACTGTATGGGCACTCTTTTGCACATGTTTTCATTGATCATCTAACATTGCAGTTATACATTTGGTCCATTGAAACTACAAGTAGCATAGAAATGATATTAGCAACAGGACTGCATTTCCCTGTTTTAGGGAGGCTGGTTTTTGTTTTGTTGCTGCTTATTTTGACTTCTGATTTGTTTATATGTTGCTAATATTGTAATAAGATGTGAGACGAGCACGAATGTTAATGAAGTGTCGCAGATATTTTATTATTTTCTGAAACAATTGTTGGTCAAACCTAATTGTAAACTGTATGATTGCTCCCACAGGGTACTGTATACTATATGACATGTATAGTGTGCTTATGTACCACCTGAGTATAAAATTAAATGTTACCAATAAATTTACCAAAAAGTTAAAAATGACAGTCCTATGATGTTACAGCTGTGAACACATGCTATGGCCTATTGTTAGTTGATGAATCTACATGGTTTGAATGGAAAAAACCTGCCAGTGAGAGCTGAGAACCTAGCAAACTTAAGCTCACCTTACAAAGTTGTTTTCTGAAGCCCTCAAGGAAAGTATTGGCCTTTTGGGGGCAGAGGGGGAGAGAGGGAAAGCATGGGTCTCTCAACCTTTGGATTCTTTGGGAGCTCTACTTTCAAACCCATGGATGCGACAGCAGAGCTGGCTGAAATGTTTTCATCAACATTTTATTTTGACCAAAAAATGACTTTTTTGTTGATGAGGAAACATATCATAGAAAAACTTCACTTTTGGTTAAATTTTGCTTTTTCAATGATAACCTTAGAATTTCCGTTTAAAACTTTTTTTAAAAAGAACCTGTAAATATATCCGCGTTGTTTTTTCGTTTTAAAAAAATCAGCCTAGTGGGGAAAAAAATTCCTACAAAAAATAAATGGCATTTTTTGACCAGCTCTCTACTGGAGTGTATACATCTTTTTCCAGAGGGGTCTACAGGCACCCCTTTGTGGCACCATGGCTCTTCTTGGCAGCCTCACCCCACATCTGTGCAGCATAAGCAGAGGACCCTGGAGGAGTCAGTACTTGGAGCAGCATTAACTCCCACACAGGTATCAGCCTGGTGTGGAAAAGAGCATGCTGCACAGGGCTGTTGCTTCCAAGCTGATGCAGAGTAGGTCTGGGGGTATTCCACGGAGCAGCTGTCTCCTATTCTGTATCAGTCTGCCTGATCCTTTTAAGGTAATTTTAATGTCAAAGTTATTAATTATTTATTCTTAGCAATAGTGCTTTGTTTTCAACACAACTGTGTTATTTATTTCACATAGTTCCCTCTTTGCCATGGTCTGACACAACAGCTGAAACTGCTCCTTTTGACAGACTTTTCCTCACCAGGAAGGAGGAAACTTCAAGGTGTGTTTTCAGAACTATGGGAAGAGGTTGATAAATTGGCACTTACTTAGGTGCTGGGCTATGGATTTGCCATCCTTGCTCAAGCTGGAACAGCATAAAGGGGCTCTAATGGCCCTGAATCTGGCCAAGGCCAGTTCCCCCAGTGCAGAAACTGTGATAGACAGTCTTAATGGAAACTTATGAGATACCCTTGCAAGAGTCAAGTAGTGGGTTTATGCAGGGTATGGCCCCAGAATGCCGCACTGTAGAGAGAGCACTGCTGAAGACTGTAAGACAGACCTCCATAGCATAGACAGGCCCTTTGGCTGTACAAATTGCACCAGTGGCTATGGAACAGCTCAAAATTTCGAAGGTGCAAAAGTGATTTAGTGTCACTGTAGCTTCCCCTGCCCTGGGACTACAAATTTTGTGCTACTCCTTTAAGAGATGCAGCACAGAATTTCATCCCTAGTTTTGAAAATCTTGGCCAAGTTCTGAAGTGAAGCAAACAATGTAATAATTTCAGTAGATACTTACAGTAATCTTGTTTCGCTAACTTTAATTTAACTGAAAAAGCTGCTTCTGCCCTCCAGGAAATCTGAAACAAAATCGTAATTGTTTTCACACTAATGCGAAAATGGTTATGCAGACTGAGATGGCATGAAAAAACAGATGGTTTCAGAAATAGAGATGGAGTAATCTTAGCTTTGTGTTCTCCTACCTTCATAGAGGATCTTGTGTCTGAGATGGAAACATTGATGGCTAGATTCTTGGTGTTAATCAGCTGACATCAGTGACTTCGTTGGTTTCAGTAGAACTATACTAAATCACACCAATTGAGCATCTTGCCCTTATTTCTTAGAGAGCTTGGCTGCCCCCTTATTATATCTCTGTACAAGAGATGACGTGAATATAAAGAAGAAAAATTAGATTTTTGCAGATAGATAATTGAGACTTAAAAAATACCATTGAATCTCAGTCCAATAAAAGTAAGGAAATGCAGTTAATTCTGTCACTTCTTAACTCATGCCTAGACATCTAGATGAATTAAATTAGAACTTTAACAGTGATTTTTTTCCTCTCCTGTCAGTTTGACAAAGCTGTTTTACCTTTAGAAAAATAATAAACAAAAAATGTATTTCATATACGTATTGTGGCACCAGGCTTACAAAATACTGCTTGTTTATATAGAGAAAGTTACATCTATAAATTGATCTGCAGTTACCCAGATATACTTGTTACTGTCTATCACTGTATCTCACTATCTTATTGTGCTTGTGTGTTTTACGAATGTGAACATCTCTTCCTTGTTAAAAATCTAAAGGCTGGCCTTATGTACACAAAACGTTAGGCTTATATCTTTATTAATCTCTTGTGCCACAAAGTGATAATTTGGCCTTGCCAATAGGTTATATTGGTATTAGTAATAACTATGGCTGTTAGCAAGCCTGTGAAACTGAAAGCTTCATTAAACAGAGCCCTGCTGATACTGGCCATTGATCCAACAGCTAACACAGGTGTACTTGGCCACAATATTTCCTCCCGCTACCATTTACTTCTCACTGGGGATAACCAGTCAGAAGAAATGACCCATTTGCCTGGAGTTTTGAGAAACAGTGTGCAGTTTGATTACAATTGTCAGCTCAGCCACTATCACTGTACATCAAATTCCAACCTGATGAGGGCAAAAAGATCATGTAACTGGTCCATCTCTTTGTTATGGCATTCAGCTGCTACAATATTTGGTCTTTCAGTATGATACAATAAACCTCAAGATCATGTGGCAGCACACAAATGTGGTACTTGAAAGTCATTTGTCCTTTAAAACTGGATTGTTCTACAAAAAGATTATTAGTTTGAGCTATAACATTAGTTTGAGCTATAACATTAATTCCCCATTGAAAGGTAAAAAAAAACAAAACAAAACAAAAAAACCAAAGATTTTAAAACCATATCCTTTAAGATCCTAAATATTTTATTATAAACTGTAATTTCATTTGAAAACCATTTTCTTGCCAATCACAGGCCCATATGGATAGAAACAGCAACATTAACTTCATCTCCTTGAGGGCTCTTTCGTACCTTATGTAGCACTCTTCATTCGTATAGACCACAGTCTTCTCCTCTTTTTATTGTCTTCAACCCTAGATAAGTGAACCCATCTTTAGTTCCAGCACTGACATCTTCCTCAAAGCTGCCCCAGGAGTGCACAAAGAATAGTAATAGTCTTCTGTGTTGAGGAGCATCTCAGAGTATTTCTAATGCTATCAACTACAGTAGGGACTCAGCAGATTTTCTGCCACTACCAATAATATTGCTCTTTTGTGTATGTTTTTAGAGGAGAAGTGATATTATTACTTAGTTTTATGACAGTACCCAAAGGCCCCACTCTGAAATGAGGCCCTCTTGTGCTAGGTGCTTACAAACACACATGAAGGTAAGTTGTCTACCCAGTTGCATTCATAATCTAGTAAACAAACTTTGCCATGTTGTTTTACATGTTGGACTAGGCCTTTTTGCCTCTTGATACAGCCATCAGTGTACAGGGAACGCAGTGACAGTGACTTGCTTTCAGGAAAGCACCTTACAGGTATAAAATCCCCATTCTATATAACCCAATTAAAGTCAGGATTTGGACCTCCATTTTCTCCCTTTATTTTTATCTATCTTCTTGTGCCTGGGACCATAAAGACTCTGATCACAGTAAGAACTAGACATTAATAACCACAAATGATTGTTGATCTAATTCCCACTGCAATCTAAGGTTAAATACAAGAAATCTCCATACAATAGTCCTAAAATGCACTGAACTGCCTCCTTTAAACTCAGAATTATGTAATTCAGTTAGTGGCCCCATAAATTTTAAGTGATATCACACTGTTATAACTTTACATAATATTTTAGATGATTATGATGTAAATTATCACTTCTTTTTATTAATCAGTTAGTGTAAAATGTTTAGGCTGTGGGACTGCAATAAAATTAATTGCATTTTTCAGACCTCTTATTTATTGTCTTTACATTCTCTCTTTCCGGTCTAACCAAGGTTGAAATGCAATATTTCATTCTTGACATTTAATCCTTGAAAGTGTCCTTGGAGATGTATTATTCCTTTAAAATAATGTATGTGTACTTTAGAATGATTGCACCTGCAAAATGCATATCAGAATCATATATGTGTGTGTCATTTGAAAACACATTTAAAATAATTATTTTATAAGAAATATCATATTAATAGTCTCTGTGGTATTGTTGTTTATTTAAAATATATATCTATAGGACATAGTTGTGTAAATATCAGATTATGGGTGTTTATAAAGGTAGTCCCTGGCATGTCACTGCTCTTATATGGGGTTATTCTGTTTCATGTATTACTTACAGATGGGATACCCAGTTTGTAAATGCACGTACCTCTGAGCACGTACCTCTAGCTACCTTCTTGTATATTAGAGTGGTGGTTGTGCTACAGAATCTGCAGGCCATTGCCTTCTAGATCTGTCCGCATTATAGCTTGTAACTGTGTAAGACTAAGGCCTGTCTTACTGGATAAGAATGTCTAAAGCTATGAAGACACCCTCTGGAAAAGCTCCATTTGGTACAAAATGGAGCAATCCATCTGCTTAGTACCCCACATCACCACCGGACATGATTCTGTTGGTCCGTTCCCTCCAGCTCAGTGTCTTTGTCCTGAAGTTCTAAGTCCTCCATAGGACTGGCCTTAAGTATCTATGAGACTGCCTTTTGTTCTCTAACTGTGAGCTCCCATGACAGCTGCATTCCACTGGAACAATTATGTTGTTGACCAGTAGTGAGAGGCTTCTTTGGAACTTTCACAGGAACAGGCTCTTGATTGTGGATCTAACCTCTGCAAGAGTTAAGAATGCCCATGCAGTAAGAATGCTCACTGCATTCAGAACTAACTGGAACAGTGATCTCTTTGAGCTTTTCCTCAGTGTGTTCTGTCCTCGCCCCTCCCCCCCATTTACTTACATATGCAAACATTAAAATACCCTATGAAGTGATCAAGCTATTTTCCCTACTGGCTGGGAAGGAAAAAAGGAGGAGAGTTATTCATATAGTGGCAGTGCCTATTAATATTTATATTGTGGTAGTGCTTAGGAGCCTCAGTTATAATAATAAGAACCAAAGTTGCCCACAGTGTTGTATAGGGGAAATTATTATGCAGTGAGCCTTAGCAGAAGCATGTTGATTTGTCACTTGGAGCCAGGCAAGCAAGCCAGAAACACTGATCTATACTGTCCTCAGCAACCAGTAAAGTGGTTTCTGTTACTTAAAAAGTCTCTGATGTCTTTACTTAGCAAGTTGTAAGTTGTTGTAGTAGCAAGTTGACAACAACTATGACACCAGCCATAGGCCGAGACTCTGTTCTGCTAGGTGCTGTACAAACACATACTAAGAGACAGCCCCTAACCCAAAGTGCTCACAGGCTAAACCTACAGGGCAGACAAGGATGAGGAAAAGATTTACTTTCCCCATTTTGAAGTTGAAATACTGAGCATAGAGATAGCAGTGATGACATTGGGTGAATCTGTTGTTCACTTCTCTGTTTAAATACTTGGGGAAGGCTCAGATACTACTGTGATGAGGCACATGTAGGTGTATAGTGTTTTCACTAAGGGCTCCTGGTGTGAGTAAAAGAGTGCACAACCAAGCTGTACCATAGGTCAGCTCTGTAATGTCATCATTTAACTGAGAAGAGATGGTGTCCTGTTTTCTGAAAGCAGTCTATTCAAATACAGAGGAGACTCCATGCCTGCTAAGGGACAGCTGCAGTGCAGCTGCCATTGAGGTCAGATTCCACATGCACTATGGTGCTCCCCCTCTCAGAGACTTTATTTTTGTGCTTGAGTTGTATGCTTTCCTTCATCTGAAATAAAGCATCCAGACTGAAAAATATATTCTGCTGTTTCTGTGTGGGGAAAACAAAGCACATGTCTACCATGGATTCCAAAATGAGTTTTAAAATAGTTCTGTAGGTTACTTAGGTTTCCAACATGGTTGTTGCTACCATTGGTCAAGATGGAAAGAAGACATGGCATTAGTTGATTGATTGGGGATTTTGTAACTACTTACACTAACTAGCCTTGAAGGCATATATCATAGCTTCCCTTGACTGAATCCCATTTCCTCTTTGTGATGTGACTTCTGTATGACTTCTTCAGAATGTTTTCATTTTTTCTTTGACTACAGAAGGTCTAGACAGGAGGTTCTTAAGTGTAAATCGCATTAAAAGTTCTTCAAAAGTAAACGCTACAAAAGTCTCTCCTCCCCCTATCTCCCTCTTCATCCTCCCAATAGCTGAAATATTTTGGAGTGAATCTTAGTCTTCTGTGGAGAGGAAATTGTTTCCCCATTCTGCCACACTCACCACCACCAAATGTAATCATTGCCCTACAGTTTCAGCCCCAGCTCTGCATTAAGGGTAGTGTGGAGTTTCACTGCCCTGCCGAAGATCTCAGAGGCATTCCGCTTCAGGCAGGCACACAATTCCAAGAAGTACAGCTTCTGCTCTACCCTTGTATATAGGATGTGACATACACTATCCCCACACCTAGGGGCCATGGATCCATCCCTGCCCACCTCCTTGAAGAGGCAGTGATACTGTGGGTACCAGGGCCAAGATTTTCAGAAGCGACTCCTTATTTTGCATACCTTCAGACGTCTTAAAGGTATCTGATTGTTCAGGAGTGCTGTGCATCTGCCCTCTGAAAATCAAGCTAATTTAAGGTGTCTCAATTTGAACACCCAGAAATCACGAATCACTTTTGAAAAGCCCAGTCTAGAATCACAATCTTTGTGCTCAGTTTGAGTAGTAAAGTAGAGCATCCAGGTACGGAGGGGAAAGGGGGAAGTGTTAGTGTTGAATCCTTCAACCCCTCTCTCCCCCCTGACCCCCATCCTCATTGGACTGGCCATAGTCTAGCCCTAATGTGTCAAATCCCATCTCCATATCCCATATAGCTATTGTGAGCATGTCTGGAATTTCATAGCAGACATTCTTCTCACTCAAGACATTTGATTGCAAACACTACGAATGTACAGAAGTCCATGAAGCTAAGCACCTTCACGGCTGCATGCAGAGCCCACTTCTAGACTTCCAAACAGCAGTACAGTGATGAGCAAACTTTATAGGCAGGCCTGGCAGCAAGGTTGCCTGTTATAAGGCCCTATTTTCACTTGCTTATAACTTTTGCCATAATTGAAGTGTGGGCTGAAATTTTCCATACCAAGGCTCTGCCTCAGGCTGAATTATTTTGGAAGATAGCAGCCCAAACCATTCAGATGTTTATAAAAACAAGTGTAAGGAAAATTACATTGTTTTACCCATGATTAAAAAAAGTAGACTGATTACATTTTCTTTGAAAACCTCTAGATCCCTTATACTTTGGAGTCGGGACTTGAAATTTCAGGGGTGGGGGAGATGGCCTTTGTATCAGGGATGTGCCTTTTGCCATCCCCATGAAAATCTGCCCAGTTTTAGCCAAGCTATAAACCTTTGAGGGAAATGGCAGTTTGCACATGCTCAGTCATAACATCTTAGATTTTAGCAGTTACATTTCCTGATGATTCCATCTGCACTTAAGTCTGCTCCAGCCTAGGGCTGAGCAGGACTTCCCCTGATATTACAGTTCTGGGCTGCTGTGGGCCAGGCCGGATGACAGCAGGAAAACTCTGTCTTCTGTGTTCTCACTGAGCCTCCTTCTGGGCCCAGGCAGCTTGAGGAGGAAACTACCTGATTCAAATGCAGAAGAAACAAGAGTGGTACCTGTGGAGAAGGTGGCAGAAGTAGATTGGGACATGGAGCCGGGGGAGGGACACTGGGAATAGGAGTTGGGTTGTGGGAGACTGGGACTGGCTGGGCAAGGGGACTTCAATTGGGAGGTGGCAGAGGGAGACTTGGTCTGGAAGCCAGGGGTGGCGACTGGTTGTGAGATGGAAACTAAGACAGGAGACTTGGCTGGGCAAAGAAATTGGGACAACAAGCTAGGGTATATACTGAAGTTTGATGAGAAGCCTGGAAGGCAGATTGCAATTGGGAGGCCAGGGGAGACGGGGAATGTGGGGTGATGAAACCAAGGTGGAGGAAAGATCGATCAGATGAGAAGTCTATAGGGTGAACTGGGACTTGCTAGGAAAGGAAACTGGGACTAGGAGGACATCTAGGTGAATGGTGACTGGGACTGGCTGTGAGAACAGGAATGGGATGGGAGCCAAGGGTGGGGAAGAGACTGCACTGGGCCAGAGACAGGTTGAAGGAGATGGGGCAGAAGAAGTTGTGCTTGGTGGGAATGGTAGGAGACGAGTTTGTGTCCACTACAGGATACTTCATTCCAGAGCCTCTAATGGAACCTAAGTTTCTTCTTCAAGAGATGTCCCTGTGGGTGCTCCACTCTAGGTGTCGGTGCGCCCCTGTGCCTTTGATCGGAGATTTTTTACAGCAGTACTCCTACCGGCCACGCATGCTTAGAACCTGTCACTCACTCTGAGTATGTCATTAGTGAGCATGCGCGGCCGGTACCCTCAGTTCCTTCTCTACCGCCCCCGGCTTGAGACGGAGCTCAGCAGACTCCTTTATATTTCTTTCCCATCTTAAAATACCTGTAGTTAGACAGTTTTTTTTCCTGTTACTTAGTAGCTGTTAGTTAGTGTTACTACCTTTCTTCCTACTATTAAAAAAAAAAAAAATTCTCGTCCTGTCAGCCGCTTCAAATATGCCTGGCTCCACAGCTTTAAGCGCTGCTCCTCTTGTAAGGACGCTATCCCTCTTCTGATGGACACTCCAAGTGTATAAAATGCTTGGGGGGACTCATATTCCCCAAAAATGCTCTCACTGGCACCAAGTTAAGCTCTAGAGCTAGGAAGGACAGGGCAGTTAAAGCTAAAACTCCTTTTACTCACAAAATCCTGCACAGTCTGCCTCAGACCCTGGCGCGCGGACTCTGCTCTCTCAGACACAGCTCTAACCCTTCAAAAAAACTGAAGAAGACAGCTAAAAGAGAGCACTTCACAATCGAAACAAAGCTTCACTGACAAACCTTCTCCTGTCAGCTCGTCAGTTTCCTTACCAGCGTTTCCCCGCCTGAGTACTTTTGACGAGCCGGCTCCTCCGGTACCGCGCTAAACCCTCCTGTGCTTTTGGCGGCAGCGCGAGGCTCTGGTGCTGAGGCGAACAGGCTTTCAGTTGCCTGCCTCGATTGTGCACCTTATCGGCACCGATATGAATGCGGCGACCATGAAGGGCCGCGGAAGCACCGAGACAGCCTGCTATTAATAGCACGGCACCGCCTGCGGCACTTGGCATTACTCCCGCTACGGGTGGCACGGAGCCAAGACAAAAAAACTCCGGTGCCAGCCCAGGTTTCCTCACAGGATCTCTATGTGCCTTCGCTTATTACTGCCCCACCGTTGCAATTTACCCATTCAAGTGACCTCCTAGTGTCACCTACACTGCAATCGCCCTTCTTGGGGATGGCTTCTCTATGACAAATGACTCAGGGTCCGAACAGCCTTCCTCCAGTGAGGAGGAGTCTGAACTACAGGCTGATGCTATGTGCCAGTGCAATCTGAATTCTACCCTCAGAGTCCTGTCCCCGCGGACACAGGAATTGTCCCACACCAACCTCAAGACCCCACCTCCTGGTGGTGTTAACCCCTGGATGGCACCTCCTATGCCTTTTCCATCACCATGGCAGTATTGGCTCCATGGCCATCTTTCCCTCGGCAGCACGTCCGCTACTCTACTCACACTAGACGCGCGAACGTCTAAATCCTATGACGCACTTGGCGGCACACCTCCCATCCTCAGGATCAATTAACTCCAGCTCCTGATCCTGACGTACCAACTGATCCAATACCTGAGGAGGCGTTACTTCCTTCCCCTCCCCTGCCATCAGATGATTTTTCAAAATTCCAAGATCTCTTCAGAAGGGTTGCCAATGAGCTCAGAATCAATTTGGAAGAAGTACCTGACCAACAACATGAGCTAACAGACATCCTGCAACCATCTTCGTCATCCAGACTGGCATTACCAATTAACTCAGCCCTTCTGGAACCTGCTAAATCCATCTGGCAGACTCCAGCCACAAGCCAGCCTACCTGCAAACAGGCAGACCGGAAATACTTCATTCCCTCCAAGGGGTCTGAATTCCTTTTTCTACATCCTGCGCCAAACTCTTTGGTAGTGGACGCAGCCAATCAGAGAAAACAACAGTATTTCCGCCATACCCCAACCAACAAAGAGGGCAAATGTCTAGACCTGCTGGGTCGTAAAGTATATGCCTCTGGCCTCTTCAACGTTGCAATTTCGAATTGCCAATTATACCGCAATTCTGGCAAAGTACGACCATAGAAACTATAATAAGTTCATGGACTTTATTGAACACATCCAGACAACAGAAACAACAGTTTACAACTTTAGTTTCCGAGGGCCAAATCATATCCGCACGGCTCTTCAAGCAGCTCTGGATTCAGCCAATACTGCAGCAAGATCCACCGCTACAGCAGTAGTCATGCGCCGAGGTTCCTGGCTATCCTCTTCTCTCTTTCCTCGCGAGGTTCAGAGCACCATAGAGGATCTCCCTTTTGATGGTGATAAACTCTTTGCTTCCACCACTAATGAGGTGCTGCACTCAATGAAAGGACTCAAGGGCAACTCTGCGATCCTTAGGTATCCAACCCCTACAAACAGAAGGCGACAGTACAGATATCAACCTTACCACCGTCCGCGCTACCCCTCATATACCCAGCATTTCCCAGAGCTCAGGATCAACAGCAACAACACCAACGCCAGAGGTCCAGATACCAGCGGCGTCGCCCCAATTCTTCCGGGATGCCCAACTTCCTCAAAATAATAGCAAATTTGAACCTTTGGTCGAGGGTCTCGTAAACATCGTCCCTACTCCAGCGCAGGTACTGCCCACAACTGTCTTTGGACACCGTCTACAGCCATTTTTACACCAATGGCAGAATATTACCACCGACAAGTGGGTTCTAGAGGTCATCACAACGGAGTATTCCATTCCCTTCCTCCTCCTCCTGACCCCCTCCCGTCCCTCTTCAGGGACACCTCTCACGAGCCACACCTCCAGCAAGAAGTACAACATCTTCTTCACCTGGGTGCGATCGAACTCGTGCCGAATGCCACAAGGGGAAGGATTCTACTCCCCCTTATTTCCTAACACAGAAGAAAACTGGAGGATGGCGACCGATCCTCGACCTCAGGAGACTCAACAATTTCGTCAAGAAACAAAAGTTCAAGATGGTTTACTCTCACCACCATAATTCCAGCCTGGAGCAGGGAGATTGGTTTTCAGCCCTTCGACCTACAAGATGCCTATTTTCACGTCACTATCCACCCCAGCCCACAGACGTTTTCTCTCGTTTTACCCTTGGCTCGCACGATTACCAATACAGAGTTCTACCATTTGGCCTTTCCACTGCCCCCCGAGTTTTCTCCAAACTTCTAGCAGTGTCACGGCCTACCTCAGGAAAAAGGGTTATAATATTTCCTTACCTGGACGATTGCCTTCCTCAAGGCCTCCACACACGCTGAGGCCCTCCGCTTCACAAAAATCACCATCGAGTGCTTTCAATCCTGGGCCTGCAAATAAACGAGAACAATCCACATTAAGTCCTACCCAACGCCTGGACTTTATAGGAGCAAGCCTCGACTCCAGAACCGGACAGGCATCCCTTCCACCGACCATTCAATACTATAAAAACTGCTGGCTACAAGGCTTCACAGCAGCCCTTGGCGTCGCCGCCGCGAGACTGCCTCCAACTACTGGGCACATGGCCTCGTGCACTTTCGTGGTCCAGAACGCACGTCTCCACATGAGGTGCTTCCAAGCTTGGCTGGCCACGGTTTTACAAACCAAATGTGCACTCAATAAACAAACCACTGACCATACCTTACCGGGTGAAGGACTCTTTCATATGGTGGACAGTCCCTGACAACCTCTGTTCTGGAGTCCCTTCCTCCAGACTCCACCAACTGTGATGATGACAACCGACGCATCCCTCACCGGCTGGGGGGCCCATATCTCTCACCACACAGTCACGGGCTATGGTCTCACTCTGAGACCTCCCTGCACATAAACATTCTAGAACTTCGAGCGATCCGGAATGCTTGCCGTTGCTTCCTCCCACTAATCAAGAATCAGCATGTATACGCATATGACAGACAACATTGCCTGCATGTTCTACGTCAACAGACAAGGGGGGGCTCGTTCCCACTCTCTTTGTTCAGTAGAGGCCATGAAACTCTGGAATTGGTGCTTGCGAATCACATCCAGATATCAGCTGCGTACATCCAGGCGTGCTGAACACCACTGCCGACGAGCTAAGCAGACGTTTCCTTCAGAGCACGAATGGGAGATAGACGACAGAATCATTCTCCACATATTTCGCACTTGGGGTCACCCACCATAGATCTCTTCGCAACCCAAAGAACACAAAATGCCTCAATTTCTGCTCCAGGGCAGGACTGGGCAAACACTCCCTAGGGGATGCATTCATGATCTCCTGGCACCGGCCCTTCGTTTTATGCTTTTCCCCCAATACCATTGCTCAACAGGGTCTCACGAAGATACGAACGGATCGTGCCAGGATAATCTTGATCGCACCTTCATGGCCGAGACAACCGTGGTTCCCATTCCTCACCAGAATGTCAATTCAACCACCGATCTCCCTGCCTCTCATCCCCAACCTCCTATCACAGCAGCACGGCCGGCTTCTTCACCCCAATCTCTCCATGCTTCACCTCAAAGCTTGGTACCTGCATGGTTCTCCCAACGAGAACTAGACTGTTCCGACCAAGTCCAGAGGGTACTTCTCTACACAGCAGAACGCAATCCACCCGTACCACCTACGTCCAAAAGTGGAAAGATTCACAAAATGGTGCGCAACCCAAACAACTGTCTCCTACCTCTGCACCTCTTCCCTGCATACTCGATTATCTATTGGACATTAAGCAATCGGCCTGTCATTCAGCTCCATTAGAGTCCACTTAGCTGCCATCACAACCTTTCATCGTACAGTTGACAATACCTCGGTTTTTGCTCATCCCATCACCAAACGTTTCCTGAAGGGACTCCAAACCCTATATCCAGACATTAAGCCACCTACCCTCCATGGGATCTTCACCTAGTATTGTCCTGTTTAACTCACCAACCCTTTGAGCCCTTAGCCACCTGCTCCCTTTGCACCTCTCGATGAAGACAGCCTTTTTGGTGGCCATTACCTCCGCAAGACGGGCAGGCGAAATAGCAGCTCTTATGGCAGATCCACCATATACCTCTTCTTCAAGGACAAGTTTACTCTACGTTTACACCCAAAATTCCTTCCAAAAGTTCATGCTTCTTTTCACCTCAATGAACCAATACATTTACCAACTTTCTTCCCGAAACCACATGCAAACTCCTTCGAGGCCACGATGCACACACTTGATGTGCGTAGGGCCTTATGCTTTTATCTGGACAGAACAAGACCCTTCCGAAACTCTCCTAGACTCTTTGTCTCTATCGCGGACCATTCCAAGGGCGTGGCTATCTCTACTCAGAGGCTTTCGAAATGGATCTCTGATTGCATACGTCTCTGTTATCAGATAAAGAACGTTACACCTTCGGCATTGATTGGGACACATTCCACTAGATCTGTATCTAGCTCTGTAGCTTTCCTACGCAAAGTACCCTTGTCTGACATTTGTAGGGCGACCACCTGGTCCTCCCACCATACATTTGTTACTCAAGGCCCCCTCTCTGACACTCGATTAGGCAGAGAAGTATTGTCTATGGCATTCCTGCCAGATCCGAAGTCCCTACCTCCTTGAGATGCACTGCTTTGAAGTCACCTGGAGTGGAGCACCCACAGGGACATCTCTCGAAGAAGAGGAGGTTACTCACCCTGTGCAGTAACTGACGTTCTTCGAGATGAGTGCTCCACTACCCACCCTCCTGCCCTCTACTTCGGAGTTGGGGTAGCCTCCAATGTAGAGAAGGAACTGAGGGTACCGGCCGCGCATGCTCACTAGTGACATACTCAGAGTGAGTGACAGACTCTAAGCATGCGTGGCCGGTAGGAGTACTGCTGTAAAAAATCTCCGATCAAAGGCGCAGGGGCGCACCGACACCTAGACTGGAGCACCCACAGGGACACTCATCTCAAAGAACGTCAGTTACTGCACAAGGTGAGTAACCTCCTCTTTCTGAGTGTCACTGTTCCTCTGCTGTCAGCACGCATCTTTCAAACCCACTGACAGTGTCCTCCATCCCCCTGAAGTGCTGATCCACATAGAGAATGACAATCTACCACTGCTGTGAGTTACTCCATTAGTTCAAGCGGCAGAGGTCTGTTCAGTGGGTCTAAAAGTTCCAAGCCTGCTGATTATCTATGATGTGTCAATATGATGCCACTTCATTCTGCGTTGTCAGTTTGCTTTTTATAAAAACCTAGGAAGTTTCAGACACAAAACTCTGTTAAAAGAACATTAAGATCTCAAACTCAAGCACTCAAAGATTAGGAAATACCAGAATTAGAGTGATTCTTCGAGTGATTGCTCGTCTGCATTCCACAATAGGTGTGTGTGTTCACCACGTGCACTGGTGCCGGATTTTTTTCCCTAGCGGTACCATGGCGCAGTGTAAGGAGCGCTGCGCGCTTCCCCCACCCTCAGGTCCTTCTTGTCACCAGTGACGGTGCTTCAGAACTGCTGTGCTCCAGCTTTCTGCTGTAGCTTTCCCTGTTTGGACTGTTGTTTACTTCGTAGATAGTACCTGTAGTTTAAGAGGAGAAAAAAAAAGTTAAAATTATATAGATAGAGAACTGTGCCCAGTCAGGGCATGCCCCACATGCAACACTTGTAAATGGTCTATGCCATAAGTGATCCGCACAATAGCTGCTTACAGTCTTGGGAAAACCCACGTCAGTGACGGCTGCAAAATTTGCAGATCATTTAAGCCTCAAACTAAGAAGGAGCGGGACATATGGCTCTGACCTATATTGATGGAGTCAGCCCTGACCCCGACACTGCTACACCACTTCGAGATGGCAGTGAGCACTGTAGCACTGGTGCATGGCGACCCAGCGGTGTCTTCTACCAGCTGGCACTGTTCCCCATCCACAGGACACTCTAAGATGACAAAGAAGTGATCTTCTCCATCAAGGCATTGGGGCAAGGCTGGGGGCGAGACCCGTGCTGGGCAGCTGTCGATCCCGTTGGCCTCACCGCCTCCGACTCAAGTAGAGCGGAGTAGCCCAGCCCACTCCGAGCCGGCCTCCCCAGACGGCAATGGCCAGATATGGGTGCCCTCCATGCCGGAGGCCCTGCAGGCGGCTCGAGACGTAATGATGTCTCTCCCAGTACTGGCTGCACCAGTCCAGCAGCTCCCTGGTCCAGAGGCAAGCCGGTGCTTGGACCACGACAGTCACCATCCGGGTGGTACCACTGACGGTCAAGGGAAGGTTCCTGATGCCATTCTCCGCAGAATGACCAAGTTGCTTGCAGTCTGCATCGGTCCCCATTGAGCCCCACCACACTGTCTGGCTGGGTGCTGAGCAGTAGGGAATTGCACCACTCTGCATCAAGGGAGTGCAGGCCTCGAGGTCAGAGCACTCCCTGCCAGGACTGGGGCCAACGGCATCGGAAGTCGTCAACTCCGAGAAGCCACTGTAGCCCCTCACGGTACAGATGTCGACACTGCTCACACTTTTCGTCCTGGTCAAGGTCCCCAGCACAGCACCACTCCCTCACCCCCAGGCGTAGATTGCCAGCAACTGGCCATCATGGATCTGCTCAACGGAGCTGTTTGCAGAGCAGCCATTGCAGGCAGTACTCCCATTCCTCTACACTGCTCATGATACCGCTACTTGTCCCCAGCCGAGGATAGCAGTCATTTGTATGCCAGCCCAGCCTCTTCTCAGAGCTGACAGTCAGTGGACCAGACAGGTCCAGTGGGGTAGCCTGCCCCGACAATGCCACAGCAAGTGCAATGGCACCAGGCTACTTGGCCAGCTCCCTGGTACCAATGGACCCCATGGGCCCCGACGCAGCCCCCGGTGGTAACTCGCTCAGTGGCCGGGGCCTCGGACATACCATAGGCCTCCCTCTCTCAGCCCCCCAGGAAAGGGTCAGTGGAATGCTCTTCCCCAGTCCCGCGCTCAGAAGGGGACCAAGCACTGGGATATGCAGCACTGGTGGGAATGCAAAGCACCACACCTCCATCCTCATCCTCCCCTGATAAGGCCGTCACGGCACCGCCTCCTCTTGTTCCCCAGGATGACACAAAAGCCTACCACGAGCTCTTCAGAATGGTGGCTTCAAGCCTCAAGCTACAGGCTGAAGAGGTGGAGGAGCCTTCGGACTCCCTCTTTGATGTTCTCTCAGCCAAAGCGCTGGCCAGAGTGGTCCTCCTACTCCATGAAGGGATGGTGAAAATCTCCACTGCCCTCTGGCAGACCCCATCTTCCTTGCCCCCCATATCGAAGAGAGCAAAGCAGAAGTATTTCAAGCCTACCAAGGGGCACGAATATATCTACACTCACGCCACCCCCAACTCCCTAGTGGTTGAGGTGGTCAACCACAAGGAGGTCAAGGCCAACCCACTCCCACCCCTAAGAATAAGGACTCGAGAAGGCTGGACTTGTTTGGTAGAAAGCTTTATTCTTCCTCAAGTTTCTAACTGAGGGTGGCAAACGACCAAGCCCTGCTGGACAGATGTGACTTTAACTTGTGGAGCTCAAAGTTTACGGACTGCCTCCAGGAGCATGATAGCAAGGAGCACAAGGCCTGGAGAAGGGCACAGCTGCCCCCAGAGCATCTCTTCAGGCAGCCTTGGACGCAGTGGACAGTGCTGCAAGAGCTATGGCTTCTGCAATGTCGATGCGGAGGGCATCATGGCTCCTCTTGTCCGGGTTGTCCAGCGAGGCACAGAGCTCCCTGCAAGACCTCCCCTTCGATGGCAAGGCCCTGTTCGCAGAGCAGACAGACCTAAAATTATACAGCATCAAGGACTCTCGCACAACCTTAAAGACTCTTGGTCTCTATGTCCTGGCCCCAGCCAGGACCAAGTTCAAGCCTCAGCAGGCCCCCAGTCAGGCCACCCGCTCCCAATACATATCCTCCTTTAAAAAAATCCAAGGATTATAAGAAGCATCCACTGTGGCAATCTCAGCCTGGCCCCTCTAAGGGCAAGCAGGTGGGTAAGCACCAATTTTGATGGGATGCCCGGGGATGACTTACCAGTCTGCACCAGGGATCCGCATGACCTTTCCTTCTCATACCATCTATGTACTTTCCTCCCGGAGTGGTTACTACTGACCTCGGACCAATGGGTCCTCAACACCATCTCCCGGGGCTATACAGTCAAGTTGATGACTGGCTGGTCAAAGGCAGCTCCAGATCACAGGTACACGTAACACTTATCCTGTCCACATACACCACACTGGGGCTTCTGGTAAACAATACCAAATCCACATTGGTACCGGTACAACGAATAGAGTTCATTGGCACAATTCTCAACATGATATCGGCCAGAGCTTCCCTCACGCCAGACAGGTTTGAAACCTTGAGGGATCTCATCATGGCAATCACAAGGTTTCCCATGACAACTGCCAGGGCATGCCTCCAACTCCTGGGTCACATGGCAGCGTGCATGTATGTGGTACGTCACGCCAGACTCAGGATGCAGCCTCTTCAGCTCTGGCTGACCTTGATGTTCTCCCAGTGCAGAGACAGGTTGGACAAAGTCCTCACCATGCCTGAGCCCATACTAGCCTCCCTCCATTGGTGGTCCACCCCGGAGAACATGCTCTGAGGGGTCCCATTCAGAAGCTGCCCCGCAATTATAGAATTGCTATCTGATGCATCAGACTTGTGGTGGAGAGCTCATATGGGAAACCTCCAGACCCAAGGCCTGTGATCCGTGCAGGAACTAGCCCTGCAGATAAACATCAAGGAACTCTGGGTGGTCTGTCTGGCCTGTGTGGCCTTTTGCTCATGCCTTATGGGCAAGATAGTCAGTGTTCTCACAGAAAACACAGCCTCGATGTTCCACATCAACAGATAAGGTGGGGCCCGCTCCGCTGCCGGGAAGCCGTCTGGCTGTGGGACTGCTGCATCACCCACAATATTAACTTGGAAGCCCTCCACTTACCAGGCATCCAGAACTCTTGAGTGGATCACCTGAGCCAGGACTTCTCCTCCCAACACGAGTGGTCGCTGCACCTGGAGGTGGCTCACATGATCTTATGAAAGAGGAGCACTCCTCAAGTGGACCTATTTCTGACCAGGCAAAACCACTGGTGCCCTTGATTCTGTTCCAGGAGGGGCCTGGGCAAGGGCATGATTTCCAACACCTTCCTTCTGTCCTGGCTGGGTCAGCTTCTCTTTGCCTTTCCCCAATTCCACTGATCAGCAAGGTCCTGGAAAAAGTCAAGATGGACAAGGCTCGCATCCTCATGATTGCCCAGGCAACACTGGTACGAGACTCTTACGACATGTCCGTTGCCCCCATTCCCCCGTGGCTGCTGCCAGTCTGCCCAGACCTTCTCTCTCAGGACCACGTTTGCTGCTTCTACCTCAACCTTGCAGCCCTCCATCTTACGACATGGTTGCTCAATGGCTAGGCCAAGTGGAGAGGACGTGCTCAGAGGGTGTCCAGCGAGTCCTCCTGGAAAGCAGGAGACCCTTCACACGTCACGTCTATCTGGCAAAATGGTCAAAGTACTCTCAGTGGGCCGCTGATTACGGCATCTCACCAGTTGCTGCCCCACTCCAGCTTATACTGGATTACCTCCTTCATCTCAGAGCCCAAGGCCTAGCACCCTCGTCTGTCAAAGTGCATCTGGCAGCCCTATTGGACTTCCACCCGCCAGTCCAGTGCCACACAGTATTTTCTCACGCCATGACCAGTCGATTCCTTAAAGGCTTGGATCACCTTTCTCCTTACGTTAGGCCCCTGGTTCCACAGTGGGACCTGAACTTGCTTCTGGCCAAGCTAACAGGGCCTCCATTTGAGCTGCTTGCCACATGCTCCTGGTACCATTTTTCATGGAAAGTAGCCTTTCTTGTGGCACTCACATCTGGTAGGAGGGGCTCAGCGCTCTGGATCTTGACCTCCAAAGTCCCATACACGATATTTTATAAAGACAAGGTCCAGCTCCGCCCACACCCTTCGTTCCTCCCTAAGGTGGTCTTCACCTATCATATGAGCCAGGACATTTTCCTTCCAGTGCTCTGCCCCAAGCCCCATGCGTCTAGTGAGGAGCACTGTCTCCGTATGCTAGATGTGAGACAGGCCCTGGCTTTTTTCCTGGAATGAACAAAATCATTCAGGAAGTCGTCACAGCTGTACATTGACACGGCCGAACACATGAAGGGTTGACTGATCTCCACTCAGCGGCTTTCCAGCCACATCACTTGAGGTATCCGTAGTTGTTACAACCTGGTGGGAGTTCCCCCCCGCCACTGATTGTGAGAGCAAACTCGACAAGGTTGCAAGCCTTGTTGGCTGCCTTTCTGGCTCACGTTCCATTCAGGACATTTGTAGGGCTGCTACATGGTCACTGGTCCACAAGTTCACCTCGCTTTATGCGATAGTCATCCAGACCAGGGAGGACGCCGAGTTTCGCGGGGCAGTGCTCCATCCCGAGTGTCTGTGAACTCCTACCCACCTCCAACAGATATAGTTTGGAATCATCTATTGTGGAATACACTTGAGCAATCACTCAAAGAAGAAAAGACAGTTACCTTTGCCATAACTGTTGTTCTTTGAGATGTGATGCTCATGTCTGTTTCACATCTCACCCTCCTTCCTCTCTGTTGGAGTTGTCTGACAAGAAGGAACTGAGTGTGGGAGACTGCGCAGCTCTCCTTATACCGCGCCATGGTGGCACCACTTCAGGAGTCACTAAGGGCGCTCCCCTGTGGATACTGCTAGGGGAAAAACTTCCAACACAAGTGCAAGTGGAGAGCATGCACACCTATTGTGGAATATACATGACGCATCTTGAAGAACACCAGTTTTGGAAAACGTAACTGTCTTTTACCTGTGCAACTTTTATTTGGCCCAATTTGTATGTTCATGCTAGTGGGCATAGAGAGGTGTGTGCAGTGGCAGCTCCAGGCACCAGTGCTCCTGGGGCGGCAAGCCACGGGAGGCGCCCTGCCAGTCCCTGTGAGGGCGGCAGTCAGGCAGCCTTCAGTGGCTTGCCTGCGGGAGGTCCACTGGTCCCGTGGATTCGGCGGTGGGTACCTTCCGCAGGCAAGGTGGATCTCCCACAGGCAAGCTGCCAAATCCGCAGGACCGGGGACCTCCCACAGGGAAGCCGCCAAAGGCTGCCTGACTGCCGTACTTGGGGCGGCAAAAAAGCTAGAGCCACCCCTGGGTGTGTGTATGAAAAGAGGGTAGAGAAAGAAGCAATGTAGTACCAGACAGACCCAGAAGCACTGGTGACATGACCCTGAAAATAAAAAACCCGACGGAGAGTACTTTTGCATATACTGTGGGCTGAAAAAGGCTTGATACTGTGAACAAAGAAACTATCTCATGTTGTTTGAGTCCTCTTGTGTTCAAGGAAACAGGATTTTGTACGTTCTTTGTAAACAAACAGGATTGCATCAAAGAAGTAACTGATTCTGTCATCAGTTTTTCCTCTCGACAACTGAGCCACAAGGCCCTGAGTTTTGGCTAGCCACTTGCATCAGAAAAGGGGTAACAATATTTATTCTTCTTGTACTATTTATATCAAAGAAGAGTAAAGCAAAGCAGACATACTGCAATCACCAATTTAAAGAGACAATTTGGCTGATTGAGAGTTGGGGATTGCATAAAAGCAAAGGATTGTATGACTATGTAATCCTTTAACCTATACAATTCTCTTTGATATGCCACTTAAACTTAAAGAACACATGCTGATCCAAGTAGTGATTTTTTCATGGCATTTCTTTATACTGTTGCCAGCAAAGATAATTGCATGTTTAGGTATTCTTCAGTGACATTTTTTGTATTAAAACTTCCAGTCTCCTCTTCTGCTTCTCTTTCATCCTAAGCTCGCTGACCTATAAAGGGAGGTAGTCAGAAGAACAGCTTTAAGTAGATTCATATTTGTTTTGAAATAGATATCCACCTTTCCTGATAGCTGTTGTTGATAATGTCATGTAAGTTTTAAAATGTTTGCATCTTGAATCTACCCACAGGTAGCATGCTCGGTACCTGCATAATCCATGTTCATGTACCTCTTTGGACTAATGTCTTTGGACATTTTTCTGACACAAAATAAGCTGTTTGACTTTCTGCTACAACTCTTGTTTCTTTAGCTGTGGTTTATAGTAAACCACATCTTTTGATTTCTCGAACTGGATGGGCCATACGCATTGGCAGGCAGATTTACTTGATGTAATGGGACACACCAAAGTAACTGGGTATGGTGTGGCATCCTAAACCCATGTAAAGCCTAGGAAATGAGAGAATACATGAGTTACTGAAAAACTGAGCCAAACTTACTTTTCCTCAGGGCAGGCTTTTGTTCATTTAAATCCCTTTTCCAACTACAGAATTTTTGAGCTATAAAATATATTGTTCTTTATGTGTGTTAGTTATAGAGTTGTACCATATCTTTTGACATATCATTGCTTTTGTTGTTCCTCCTCTACCTGTCTTCCTTTACTGGTTCCCTTTACTACAGGTAGCAACTTGTTACAGGTAGTCTGTGAAGATTAAACCAGGATCTTCATCAAGCCTACAATTCAGCAAAGCACTTCATCTTGTGCCTGTCTTTAAGCACCTGTTTAGACCCCTGGATTTCATATAGGACTCCAAGACTCCAGATGTCTCATATTTGACCACAACAGGACTACTCATATGTTTAAAGTTAAGCCCCTGCTTCAGAGTCTTGCTGAATTGGGGGTCAAAGCAGAATGTCTATCATTGACCTGAATGAGCTATTTGTGAATAAGGGCTGATCTACACTACCGTGTTAAATTGATCTAACTTGCACAACTTCAGCTAAGTGAATAACGTAACTGAAGTTGACATAGTTAGAGCCACTTACCGTGGTGGCTACACTGTGCTTTGTTGACGGGAGAGCGTCTCCCATCCATTTCCTTTACACTTCTCGGGGAGGTGGAGTACACAAATCGATGGGAGAGCGCTCTCCCATCAATTTTGCCTGTCTTCACCAGATCTACTAAATCAATACACGCTGCATTTACCATATTATTTATTCAAACTATCTGTCTGAAGTCCTCTTCCACTTTGTATTAAACCCATCACAGGATACCAGTGGGGATAGAACATGTGAATTTGAGCAGTAAAAGCACAAAGTCTTACCACTCAAGCTAAAAAATAATCCAATTTTGAATATGCAGCATGCTCCCTCCTATACATGGGCCAGCCGCTACAGGTAGATATCCTCACATGAAGTAGCACAGCTAAGTTGGCTGGTTAGGTCCAAAGGAGCTCTTCTTTCAGCCTTTGTTTATCATATCAGCTGGACAGTTGAATAATTCCTCTTCTATGTACTTCCTAAGTCTGCAGAAGATGGCCAGAATTTAGACCGTAATAAGTTTGTGTAATACACATACACCCCTCTTCTCCCCTTTATATGTGTATCTGTCATTAATAAGGCTGTGATTATGTCATTGAGGTCATGGAAGTCATGGAATCTCTGACTTGCATTGACCTTCATGACATTTTCTGCCGTGGGGCTGGAGCTCCCAGCCAGCCCTGTCCTTGCAGATCCCAGCCCCCAACCTGGTAGGGGGACCCTGTAGCTACAGACCCTGCAACTTCCCAGCCACAGTGGGGAGGCGGACCCCGCACAGCTGCCCAGCAGCTGGCGGACCCCATGCAGCTTCCCACCGCAGTGGACAGCAGGGACTCCCTGAAGCTGTCCAGCCATAGCTGCAGCTATAGCTAGCAGCAGGGGGACCCTGCAGCTATCAGCTACCTGGGGCGAGGGGTCCAGCAGCAGCCTAGCCCCAGGGGCAGGGGCACTCTGGAGCTCCCACGCACTGCATTGGTGGGAGCCCCTGGAGCCCCAGCAGCAACGGGTGCTGAACCCACCTACCGCTTTTGTCAGGGATATTTTTAGTGAAACTCAGGAACAGGTCACAGGCTGCTGTGAATTTTTGTTTATTTCCCATGATCTGTCCATGACTTTTACTAAAAATATCCATGACAAAAACTTAGCCTTAGGGCATGGCTACACTTACATTTTTGCAGCGCTGGTAGTTACAGCTGTGGTCGTACAGCTGTGTAGGGCCAGCACTGCAGTGTGGCCACATTTGCAGCATTTGCAGCGCTGTTGGGAGTGGTGCATTGTGGGCAGCTATCCCAGCGTTCAAGTGGCTGCAACGTGCATTTCAAAAGAGGGGGGTGGGGTGGAGTGTGACAGGGAGCGTCGGGGAGACAGAGAGAGCGGATTTTTGGAGCAGACACTGTGACAGCTCCCTGCCTTGCAAGTTCAAAAGCGGGGGGTGGGGTGGAGTGTGACAGGGAGCGTCGGGGAGACAGAGAGAGCGGATTTTTGGAGCAGACACTGTGACAGCTCCCTGCCTTGCAAGTTCAAAAGAGGGGGGTGGGGTGGAGTGTGACAGGGAGCGTCGGGGAGACAGAGAGAGCGGATTTTTGGAGCAGACACTGTGACAGCTCCCTGCCTTGCAAGTTCAAAAGGGGGGAGAGGGGTGGAGTGTGACAGGGAGCGTCGGGGAGACAGAGAGAGCGGATTTTTGGAGCAGACACTGTGAGCTCCCTGCCTTGCAAATTCTGGCCATTTCCCCCACCCCTCTCTCAATCACTCTTAAATGTAAAAAGGCTTCAGACCAGATAAGCAGCTTCTCCGACAGACTCCCTCCCCCCCCCCCCCCGCCGTGCTGTTTGTCTCCTCAAGCAAACAGCTGTGAACATTCCAAAGCCTCGGCTCGCTCGCTCGCTGCAGCAAAGAGCAGCTGTGTTTGTTTTTTAGATAAGTAGCTCCGGGGAGTACCTTCCGGTTTGTTGTATACAGGAATTGTGGGATACCTCCTAATACCCTGGAGGCCAATAACAGCGCTGGTGAGTGTCCACACCTGATGAGCAGCGCTGCATCAGCAGTGCTGGATTCGCTACACCCATAGCGGACCAGGTGTACAGCCAGCGCTGCAGGAAGGGAGTTGCAGCGCTGGCTGAGCTCTGTAAGTGTGGACACCTGGTAAGTTGCAGCGCTGGTGAGGGGGTTGCAAGTGTGGCCAAGCCCTTAGTCATTAAGCCTTCTGAAAGTTAATGCCAAAATGTACTGTTTCTTTAAAAAGTTGTTGGCAGGTATAGCACTCCCAGCAGGCTGAGTTATGCTGCAATGTAAGGATTAGAAAACCCTTTGGCCCAGTAAGAAGCTGATTTTGTAGTCTCTTCATACTGATAAAATTTCCCACTGTCAAAAATACAATAATCTTTTACAAGTTAGTAAAAGATGAAAATGTTACCAGATGTTAAATTCAAGAAATCAGTTAACAGCTACTGTCTTCAGCTAGGTAGGTTTCCACTATTTGGCATTTACTGCCCCCAGACCTCAGCTCCACCACCCAAACAAAATGATTCAGCTCAGTAACGAATGCAGTAGTGCTCTCGGATTCTGTGGATTTGGTAGTATGAGTCTCCCAGGATAGGACTTGGTGCATAGTTCATGCCTACTAGGGCTTAAATTCTTATAGAGTATTTCCCAGAGTCCCCTATACTCTCCTCCCGCCCCCAACGTGCTATAAAAACTCCAGGGGGATTAAAAATATTTACTGGAGCTCTGCTCCGAACAGCTCTGGCTGAATTTAAGCCCTGATGCTTACTAAACAAATGTCTGGTGGGCTCACAAAAGTCCTTCACCAAAAAACCTTTACTTATCTACATGTACACAGAAGTGAAAACTCCAATAACTGACTTTGACAATGAAATTCTGTTAAGGGCACATGGAAAGGTTCACTATTATCAGGCAGTCTTCCCTTGGTCAGTGCTATTACAATTCTGTTATTTTTCTGTGACACTTGTCAGCTATGACATGACTCCATTATATAAAAGGTTTATGGATTTGAAGCCCATCAGTGGTCATTTCCTCCTGTGACTCTAATCAGCTCTATTGCTTTTACACATACCAAGAACTTTCAGACATTAGTAAGATTAGTAGCTCAGCAGACAAACAGAAAATGGAAGAGAAGAATAGTAGTGATGAATATATGTATCAAGTCAGTCTGGCCCAATATTTTTACGGCCCTTTTGATTGATTGCATTGGGCAACATACATGCAACATTTTTCATCCCTATCCCAGAAGGATTGTTCCAGTGGTTCACCTTAGATTCTGCACAGAATATTACTTTGATACTGTAATAGCTTTAGAAAAGCTCTCCTTTGATGTCAAGGGCTGTATAGAACTGTTCTTTTGATTAAGTAACACTTAAGTAGTTGAAAAACCTAACAATAGAGAAAAAAGCAAAAAAACGATTGTCAATTGTGCTTTATTAGACTAGATCTATAGGAGAGATGCCCTGTGTGCATGTGTGTCTGCATCTCCTATCTTTATCTGTGTATCGGAAACTTACACAGTGCATTTACCCTTAACTTCTATACTTTGTTCTTTAATACCCTCCATTCCAGGAGCTCCTGTATATTTCTCTTCCACTAAATATTTTCAGGTTGAACAATCTGGCCAGCGGTCACAATGTGCTGTAAAAGATGGAGACAACAGGCTCTCCATAGTGTAGTCTGGGTCTAGACTTTCATCCCCAACCTGATTAGGGATTGTTGATTGGATCAATTTGTTTGAAAACTGCAATTTTTGAAACAGGGCGCACAAAGAATTTTTTTTCTGAGAATTTGGATTAAAGATGTTTTACCTCCCACGTAGTAAAAAAAAATCCATATAATTTGAATTTCCTTACAGTGTCTTATACTATTTAGGTCTGAATGATCCTCAGCAGCAGGATGAAAACTGGTGGGGGAGGAGGGGGAGGGGCTGGAAAGGCAAACCCAAGGGAGAGAGCTGAGAAGGAAGGGACTAGAAAGGGGAACTTTCAGAAGTTTGGGTTGCTTTTAAATTTAATCTTAACCTAGAATTTTCTGGAGGTTTTATGCTTGTTTTATTTATAATCAAAACATGCTTGTAGGATTTTTTTCCCCTTAAAATATTGATATATGGTCTTAACTTTTTTTTGTAATGTGACAATGTGTTTTTGATGTGTAACCTATTTTGAGCACATAGGCAACGTTGTATTCTTTGGTGTATAGCTGTGGTGTTAAAAGGTAAACTGTAGCATGGAAGATCAGCATTGAAGTTACATGATTTTTCCGTTCTCTGATGTGTGCATTGTTGAGCAGAAGGTGAGCTTATGAGAAAAGATCAGAGCATGATGGTGAGTGTCGTGATACTGGTGGGCTGTTGTTTGCAGATGGTATTATGTTGCCTTCACTTAGGTTTTATCATTCTGTATAGTGTTTTGTTGCTGAGTTGAAAAAACCCTAGCAACCGTATCTCTAAGGTGTTAGACGTTTCTATGTGAGTAGGGAGCTGAGAATGGAGCATGGCGTCTTTCATCACTAGATCATCAACCTGAATCCTCACTCGGTTGGAGTAACTGAATGTTGTAACTAGGTCGGGTTGAAAAAGGAGGGGATTTTTTCAATATTTCCCATGGAAAAAAATTTGTTTTAATTTTTATTGTTGTTTTATCCCCCTTTTCTCCCTGTACACTCCCTCCCCCCCTTTTTTACTACTCAAAAAAAGGGGGAGCAGACTGGAGGAAAAAATCAGCTTTTGGTTTTCATTGACAAACCAAAACATTTCAAGTGAATTTGGTGAAAAATTTTTTATTTAATTTGAAAAGCCATTTCTCCTCAACAAATGTTTGGCTGAAATGTTTTGACCAACTCTATGAATGGCTGCTTGGCAGATTTTGTTATGAACAAAGGTGTAACCAACAACAGTTTTGGAGTTTGTGGGGCTTATCTCTCCTCTCTCTGTTATCAGTTCCCATTTTCCTCCTTCCTCTCTGCATTGTGGGTCCTTGGCCTCTATTTACTTCCTGATTAGTCTTTTATGTTGCTAGGTAGATAAGTTGCTCTTGACTCCTTCAGTGGTTCAGTCGGTCTCTGTTCTGTGGATGTTCATTCAGGTGAGCTCCCTGAAGGCTGTGGTCTCTGTGCCTGCATCACAAAGAGTGTTAGTTAAGGATTATGGTCTAGCCTACTGATAGGACACCATAGGTCATAATGCAGGGCAGAGAGGAACAGAGTGAACAGTGGGAGGCGGTGTATGATTTTTCTGTGGAAACAGACTTTGCCCTGAGTCCTCTGTGGCCCCCTTGTCTTAAGGAGCCTGAGAACGTAAATTTTTCAATAGAACTTTGTCTGATACAATAGCTCCCTCATCAGGGAGGAGGCTGGTCTGCTGCACTGCAGCAGCTTGTTCTGCAAATGAGCATAAATCAGAATGCCTAGTAGCAGCAACGGCCAGCTCTGAGATGCCACAGGCTGATTTCTAGTTGACATGTGCCTGTGTTAATAGTAACTAAGAAGACATTTGATGCTTGTTGACACCATATTTGTCTGTTTTAGCAAAGAGACCAGGGCTTAAACAGGAGATTTATATCCTCCTACCTCTTGAAGTGAACCTCTAGAGCAGGATGGGAGTATATTGGTGGTGTGTGGAAAATGTGTCCTGATACTATGTCTTCTCTACAGGTTCTGGGAGTAACCAGAGGGCTTTAGTCCCCTGCACTGTCAGTCTGGTCTACTCCACAAATACTACAGTTTACTTTCAAACCTACTCAGCTCTGACATTGAATACCATGCAGCAAGACAGATTTACACAGGATGAGGATCTGGCCCTGAATTTGGTAAGTGAGTTATTGTAATCTCCTTACAGGAAGTATGTTTTGAGAGACACCTCTGTTGTCCATATATTTTTGGCAATATACTTTGCAAAGACCTGCCTTACATTATTATCCAGAAAATAGCAAAATATAGGTCACCCAGTCAAAGGATCCTTTAATTTAAAGATGAACAAAATTGCACTGGAAACTACATGGCATTATTTCATGGTTGCCACTTAACGAAAATGATTCTTAGTGCAGATTTCACTCTGTGAGATGTTTTACAGAGTGAAATCTGTATTACAATAATACAATGTGATACAATACCGAGAGAAATGTTGAGAAAGGGTTTCTTAGTCTATTGATAATTTTGTTTTTGAAGTATTTGTTGTTGCTTTCAGGGCGATTTAGAGTTTCTTCTGTGTCTTCAGAGGGGAACTAACTCCCTTTAGAAAGATTAAAAAATAAAAGGGGAAAAAATCAAAGAGGAAAAATTAAAAAGAAATCAGCACGTGGAAGCTTCAGACACCGTTCCTAAGCTAAATATATGTGGTATCATGAACTATGAGAATGAAGTGAAGAAAATTCAGGCTTGATGCACTGCCTTTGAAAGACCAGCTTGTATCATGAATGATAAGCTTCTAGGTTAAGGAGAAGGGTTTTGGCACCTGTGTATTGACACCAGTGGCATATCATTTCAAAATATGGACACCCGCCAAGAGGATGGAATGAGAATTGAAGGTTTGATATCCAAGATGAGAGAAGTGTTTGGGAGACACTTGGGAGACATGAAGCCAATAGCTTGAAGACCATGAAGAAAATAAAGTAACAACTGGCTGGCTACTTCTTAACTCTTTCTTACTCCCTGGCTCCATAAACCCTGGAAGTCTTTGATGCTCACCTTTTTTCTGACAAGGGAATCTTTTCCCATTGATGGTCATTAATGTTAAGAGCTCTTAGGTCTTGCGCTGTAGTATCCCTCCATCTTGTCCTTAATTGGCCATCATAAGGCTGTCCTTTTTAGACCTGCTTAACTGGTCTACCTTCCATCATCCTGACTACATGCACTGCTCCCTGAAGTAATTGGGATTTCACTATATTTGCTATACTTGATTCTCCATAGATCTCCTGAAGTTCCCTATTAGATCTTGTTTATTACTTATAATTTATGCTTACAAGAGAACAGAGACCTATGGATTGTAGAAGCTACACAGGCTGCCAACTATACCAGCCTTTGCAATTCTTAACCAATCATGCTTAGACGAAGACAAGGACAGTAACTCCTTATTGGTGCCTTCATCCTTCAGAGAATGGAAACGTAATTTTTCTTTGTCCATCTGTGTGGATTCAGTCAGCTGCAGATGGATGGTGTCTTAGCTGGATTTTTTATATCTTGGCTGCTGAGAAATTGAGAAGCATCATCAACACATGTTCACTTCTCTGGGTTAATATGTAGAAATAGAATGTCACATTTTCATTTGTGGTATGGGTTGTTTTTCTTTATGCATAAAAGCTGAATCTGAATTTCTACCATTTAAGAAACACATGATATCTAGAAATCTAGAAGAAGGCTTATTCAGCAGCTTTTCTTCAGCTATACATTTACCCTCCACCCCTATTGCTTTGGCTAGCTTGGAGGTTTCAATCTTTCTGTTGCAGTGCATAACAAAGTTTATCAGGGGACTGGCTGTTAAAATGTACTGTCGCATCAACATTCGTTAACACAGCATGTCAGAGATTTGTGTTTAAATGTTTTCTTTATTTTTTTTAAACTTCTGAAGTGCTTTCTTCCTACCAAAAGCTCACATATTGCTAATCAGCACCCTACACTTCCAACTTGCTACATATGAGTGAAGCAGAACTAGATCACGGTCCAGAGGGATTAGAATTAATGAGGACAGAACCCTGCCAGGAACTTGTGCTCTGTTTGGAACAAAAGACTTCTCCTGAATGCCTGCTGAAATTAGAAAATAAAGTAGTATATTTTATGATGACTCAACTGTGCAGTCTTTTTCAGGAACAATTTGTAAAGCTCTCTCCCTAGAAAAGCATAATTAGTGAATCCCCCCCTCCCCCGCGACATTGTCTCTGGTGTTGTATCTAACTTTATTTTCTATTTTCTCTGTGCATTCAAGGTAACTCTTTTGTTCCATTGTCAGCCCACACGCTGACACAGCTCTCTCCCTCTCTCTCTTCCCTTACATTGTTGTTTAAGCATGCTGTAAACTTATTCATTCCCTAAAGGCAAAAGCAGCTATCTGAGCAACACTTTGTCAGCATAATACATTTACAGAATGCATATTTATGAACCTTTGAGCTTTTATTGTTCCAGAGGGCAAATAAAAAACATGAAAAGTAGCAATATAGTGTTTCAAAGGTCCCTCAAGAAAAACAAAAGTAGCTGGAAATAAATTTAGAGTTAAAAAAAAAATAAGTTCTCTAGAACACAACCCCAAATTAGTACATATGAAATATTGGTGGGTTAGGACTTTTACACTTCCACCTATCTCAGCCACCCCATGCCACATTTTAGGAAATTTAAAACTATTTAAATGGTTGTAAACTTTGAAAAAATATAATTTAAAGGGAGGATTAGATATATATGTTAACCATCCAGAGACTGTTAAACTAGCATGTTGCACTGGATTATAATAAAGTGAATAAAGGTTTTAAACGGAAACAATCATCTTACTTACAAGTTGCAAGACTAGCATTTAACATAAAGTCTTGAGCTAAATTACCACAGTTAAAAGGCTTTGGAGAAAATTGAGACATCCATAAAATGTCTTTCAGTTGTGATTATTCTTTTAATTGACTATGGGATCCCAGTTAACTTTACATTGTGTGCCTTGACTCTTAAAATGAATGGATCACTAATCCATTATTGCTGACAATCGTCTTATTTTTATGGCTTCTGTAAATGTAGAACAACTACTATAATTTTACATTTAGATGGTTAAGCCGGATAATTGCATCTGGAGTAGCAGTGTATTGCTGTGATGTCTCCTTCATATTTGTGAATTGGCCATTGAGTTATAGGTAGATTCCATAGTCTGTTCTGAGTGACCACAGTTGCCCACTGGAGAATCTTTAATTTTCTATTTGTGCCATGGTTTGTGCAGATATAGTTTAGAGTTGCCCATGAGCTTTTTGGGAGATGGAAACCAGGGATCTTCTGTGTCAGGTCTTTCATGAGCATGTTTATTTGTGACTTCTTGTGAACTCAGTTCAGCTTTCCAAGCTTCATCAGGATTGAAGTTGCATTGTTGAAAGTTAATACATGGGTCCAAAATGGCTTACGTGACTTCAGGCAGTGGTGTGGGACGTTGTTAAGATCCTGGTGGATGGGAAGACATTTATTTTACATGATTCTCTGGAATTCCCCAAGGGTTGCTGCATCACAATGAATGGATGGGGGAGAAATGTGCCACAGCACTGGCAGCCAAGGTGTTGGGGTCGACCTGAGGGTTCCAGAGAGACACTGCATTGCAGTGTTTAACTGGACATCGACAAATCAAGTATGGCTACTTCTGGTCCATACTGGTGCACGGTACTCTGCTATGGAGTGCACAAAGGCCATCGCTGATATGTGCAATGCTGATGCTCCTTAACTGGTTCCTGCCAGTTTCTGGACCAGCTTGACCCTTGTCTTCATCTTCGCAGCTACTTTCTTCAGATGGTGGTGGACAGGTAGCATGCAGTTGAGCTTCACTCTGAGATAGATCAGAGTGGGGTCATGTTGCACAGTGTGGCAGCAGAAGATCACTTTCAGGGTGCACTTAGTGTTCCTGTTATCAAGATGGAATGCAGTAGCTGTTGTTTTGTGGGGATTTGGCTTGAGCGTCTATTTCCAGAAATATTCCGCCATGCTGTTTTAGGTCCTTGTTCAAGGTGGAATTGATGTCACTGAAGGTGGCTGCTTGTGTTGCCAGGGCTAGATCATCTCCATATGCAAATTTGCATGACTTTGTTGGAGGCATGTTGCTCATGTAAACATTGAAATACTTCAGTGTGAGTACTGAACCTTGTAGAAGTCCATTGTTGAGGAACAGAGGTCAACTGACTTTGTTGCCCAAATGGACACGTAGCCTCCTATTGCTCAGCATCATCCATAACAGGTGTCGTGCTTTGCAGCAGGGGATGATTCTTGCAAGATTCAGCATCAGGCCTTTAATCCAGACTGTACTGTAGGTTAATGACAGGTCCACAGACACTGTGCTAGTCTTAAATTTCCTCTGGATTCTGGCCTCGATGTATGTTACAAGGCCCCAAACTTGGTTGCAACAACTGTTTTTGGCCTGAATCCTATTTGTTCTTTGAGGATCATGAGGGGACTGATTCTCTGGAGAATATGTTCCAGGAATTTGTAAGTAGTGCACAGGAATGATATCAGTTTTGATCATTGGTTGGCTTTCCTGGCCCTCCAGGTTTTTAGGATGTATCTCGATTCCATGGTTTTGGTGTACAGTTTCACCAGCTATTGGAGTCCCATGGGGCCTCGTTGATGAAGAAATTCCAGAGCGATACCATCTCTGCCAGCTGCTTTCCATTTCTTCATTGCGGCTAAACCCTCGTTCACGTCATCTGTACTGATTGCAGTGGGGTCTTGTGGAGGGATTGCGGTCATTTTCTGATGTAGTTGATGATGGATCTCTTGCTTGGTGTTTTTATCCAGTGATCCTTTTGTGCTCTCCACCAATTTGAAAGCTATGGAGTTGGGACAGACTTCTGAGGTCCGTTATTCCATCGGATTAACAGCCCTGAGAGGACATAGGCACTGCAAGTAGAAACTGAGTCTAGAGACTCTAACAGGGCCTTTGCAACCTGTGGTCTGCCCAACTGGTTGTATTGCCGGAGCAGGGTCCTGGATCTCTTTTGTCCAGTAGTGAGTGTATTTTTCCTGGAAGCCCCAGGGGATACTTTTCTTGATAGCAGCAGAAAGGAAGCCAGTGAACTAGTGATAACATTCTGATGATGTGGGGATTCAGATTATCACTTTTTTGATGGCTTTCCTATAGCAACCCGTCAGCTATAGCCAGGTTACACTGTGGGATTTGTTTTGACAGAATCACAGGGACTTTGATAGACTTTTGTTGGCAGTTGGGAAGTATTTTGCAGGATGCATGAAGCGTACTCCTGCTTTTATCTTTGGAAACAATAGTGAGGTCCTAGTTTTAATCGTGTTGCTAGTCAGCAGAGCGGAAAATTGCTTGCTATTTGGGATCAAAGACCAGTTGCAGATCTTCCATGGATATCCAGTCTGTGAGGTATTCACTATTGGCGTCATTTACTTCATAGCCCCACATAGTGTGGTGGTTGTTAAGGTCACCAATGTATAGGGCTGGGATCAATGCACTTGGAAGCACTGGTTTTGGCTGTTTTGAATTAGGGGCACTATACATGTTGGTAATGTGCAGCTCCCCTATCCTGATGGCCATGGTGTAGGTGGCTTCTTTGTCAGCTGGGGAGAAAACATCAAAATCAGTGATGATGTTCTTCAAATATATGGCCAGGCCATATTTTGGATGGTAATGGCCAGCCGTAAGGTTGTAAATATGGATACGGTAGCGGCTAGCCTAATGGTCATTGGAGACGTGGGTTTCTTGGAGCATAAGGATGTCAATGTTATTCATTACAATACTTGCACTTCACCAGGGAAAGTTCCTCAATGTTAAGTTGGAGGATCGTTGTTCCAGATGTGTTACTTGGCCCTAAAGAGGGCCATTATGATGGCTTGAGTTGTTGCTCTGAAGACTGTGAGATGTTGATCAATGTTTGGTTGCTAGGTTGATGGTATTAGTCATGATTTCTCACTTAACAGAGTGGGCTGCATCAAGTCTTCCATCTTCCTCCAGATTGCTAACAGTAAAATATAGCTAGCTAGCTGGGTTTGTATGCTTAGCTGTGTTCGTTAGTCCAACTACAGTTAAAAGGACATTCCCCCAGTGTTGCTCAGATACACAGCCTGAAAGTTCAAAGGCTAAGTATTGCTCCCCTGAATGAACTGTGAAACATATTTTGAAATGAGAGATGGCATATGACCAGCTGGAACCTTCACCCAAAGTCCTAACTGAACTGAGCCCAGTGATAGAATTAACACAATTCTGTACATCCTTAAGTATTGCCAAAAACAGAATCCAAAAATAGCAGGATGCGATGCTGTTTCTAGCTTAATAAAAACTTAAAAATACTAGAAATTAAGAATAGAACAATGAAGCAGGTTAACATCTAACCCTGTGCGAGAGCCATTGCCGAGTACAGTAGTTAATTTTTTAGGGAATAAAGGGCCCAGTCCTGTGAGTGCCTTCAACTCCTATTGGCTTCAAAAGTTCAATGTGCTCAACAGTTTCCAGGAATGAGCCCTTAGAATGTATGTTGTAGTGGGAACAATTATACCCTAATAAGATTCATCACAGATTAGAAATGAGATGTCATGGAAGCTGAGAGAAGGAGGAAGAAAAGTCTAGCATGTGTGGGTTTGTATGAAGAGCTCTGTTCTAGACCTGCTCAAGTCATTTGTATAGTATGAGTTAACATGCCATAGCTGCCATCTGTTTGACTCTTTGCAGCTGGAGGCTGATATTGTGCCTATAAGGCCCATCTCTATGTTGGGCACTGTGGTAGTGCGTTATTTCAGTGGAAGACTCTCCAGAGCTTATTGTGACTGAAATAGATCTCAGGATCCCAGACCTCTGTCAGGGACAGCAATGGTGGGAGTGCTACTGTTGGCCACCAGTGTTTAAAACACTACTTTGCATAGGCCTGCTCTGAGCAAGGCTGGATGACATGGTCTGCAATTTTCAAAGGACCCTAAAATAATTAGTTACCCCATTCCTGTTGAAATTCATACTCTCTTAGGGTCCTTTGAAAATCCCAGACCTCATGCTTAAATCACCATTGGCCTCCAGGAGCCCTGTCTATTCTAGCATCTTCACCGCTGCTACTTCTGATGGAGCTCTATCATTGTTACAGACAGAGGGAAATCTTGGGCTGTGTCTACATGAGCAGCCTTTTTTCTCTAGAAGTCTCACCATTGCTAATACAAATATTAAACAAACAACCAAAAAATAGGATGCAAATTGTAAGGAACTCTCGATCAAAGGGTAGAAATGCAAGGGTATAAATACTTCAAAAATATACAATAAATTACAGAGGAGATCCACATTTTGCGCATTGCCTTAATTCTATTAAGGTCTATGGAAAGACTTCCAGTGATTTCAGCAGGAGTTGGATGGAGCTGATAGTGCCTCAGATTCCACAGAGTTCCACCATGGTTACAGGACCTCAGTCAACACTGCGCAAATGAAAGAAGCAGAAAACATTTTTTTATTACTTCTGGGTACTGAAGAAATTTGAAGGAAGGAAACAACAAAGTGACAAAGATGATAACAAAGAAAAGGAAAATAAAATGGAAACAGAGCTATGCCTGTTATACAGCAAAAAGGAGATTGTATTTGCTTCCTTCGCCTGCAATAAAACCTGCTTTCCACAGCTTGAGAGTAGTTACTGAGCTTGAGTGCAAGCCTTGGTGTCTTTTTGTGGTCTATTTTGGTGATTTTGACTAAACTGACCCTGGAACCAGGTTAATCTTGGTCTCTTTTGCAAGGTACATGTTTTAATATAGCCAAGTTAGTAGCTTTGAGCTTTGCATGATCACTCTATGTATGTATCCAATGGACTCTGTAATTTTGATAATCATAGCCATCATTGGTGTTTTTAATATTTGCATATTACAATGAGATCGGGGATCGCATGTGTTTGCTTGCTTGCTTGACATGTTCAAAGATTTAACAGGAGTTCCTATAGTATACATGTAAAGGAGGTGCAATGCATAATATGCCCTGTGTATGCATGTGTATACACCCATTTCTTTTAAAAGCTAAAGTATCATTCTGTCTGTTCTGTATATGTTCTTATACTGCCTCGTCAGTGTAGTGTCTGAGCTTCCAATCATGAATTAAGTAATGTGACTAACACCTGCTGCATGTAGCTCATTATTTCTCTCACACTACTACTCTTGAGGAGAGGATATGTGCAGTGTAGTGCTTTGTGTTTTGATGTACAAACTGCTGTATGTTTGTTAGAGAAGGCAAGGTCAAGGAATTGCATCTTGCACTTGGAGCAGAAGGAGGTGAGGTTTGTGACAGTCCTTAGCTCCTGTGGGAGTCAGTTACATAGTCTTAGGTTAGCTCCCCGCGAAAGCTCTGTCTCCTGTGAAGATGAGCTTTATGCTAGAAAGTTCATTTGTACCTGAGGAGCTGAGTTCTCAACTGCAATCCTCATCCCAGAGATTTAGGTGATCTTTCAGATATTGCGGTCCTAGGCCATTGATCGCTTTGAATATAAGGACATAGCTAAAGTGTTTCTAAGATGTCTATCACTATAGTCTGCAAGCACAAAATAACGTATTTATTTACGAGATAAACAATATAGAGATTTATTTTACTTTTTAGAAATCTTTTAGAAAAGTGTAAGCATATTAGGTCTGTTAGGTCACTAGGCACGACCTAATTTATGTAATTACCCTGAATTCATTCTCCATACTTTACCGTCATAATTATGGTTAGGTCAAAATATACCATGCTTATATTTATTTTTATATGTATACGGTATGTACTTATGACAACCTGTTTTGCCTCTTTTCATATTGCACTTATTTATTTACAGCCTTTCATGCAGAGATCATATATTATAAATCAGAGGAATAGTGATATGCATGACAGACCCTCTAATTCAGTGCTGAATGGTCTCTCATGCATACCTTTCCTTTGATCAAACAACTTAAACCAAGCAAGGTTAGGATGGAAGAAACATGAAGAAAATTAATAACAATGAGGACAACAATATGAAATGTAGCTTATAATAAATCTGTAGATGCAACAACCTTTGTATGACATCTGTTTCCTTTTTGAACTGAGAATACAGATGCAGTCACCTCTATACTGTCTCTGCTACCTGTGGGACCTTTTGTTTACTGATAATCTTACAGTTTAGCTGTCAGAGGCCAACTGGGCATTCACATAGGTCTATGCAGACATAAACATTGCATGGAAACCTGAGGAGAAAGCTCTTTAGTTAAGGATGAGTTTTGATGGTTCAAGAGCTTTAAAAGAAATAATAATTCTCCTGGTGTTTGCCCTCTAGGGATACTGACAGTTGAGCATGCTGGTGCAGGCAGTATGTTCAGTCCTGATGGAACATATGAAAGAGACCAAAGGAGGACAGGGAGATGACTGTTCTATTAGAGGATTGTAGAGGCACGATCCCCAAGGTAATGCAGGATTGAGATTTCAGAAGAAGCCAAGTGCAGTCCTTAATATCATAAGGGGTTCTGACAGGAATCTGGATGAGTGGGTTCTAGGAGCTAAAATATAAGAAATAATGGCAAGTCAGAGTACGATACCCTACAAACTCCTTTTTATTTATTTAATTTTAAATTTAATATGTTTATTATGTGGGTGCCTAAGACCAACCAAGAATGGGGCCCCATTTTGCTAGGCACTTTACAAAAAGAGTAGTCCCTGCACCAGGCAGACATAGAGTGGGAGAAAGGAAGTATTATTAGCCCCGGTCTACTCCCATTCTATTCCCTTTTCTTCTGACAAATATTTTTCTTTGCTCGACCAACCTTATTTAACTATAAAGATATTGAGACATGCTATTGCCAGGTATTATGGTGAATCATCTTTAAATAGCACTTGTAATGGAAGCATTTTACAATAGAATTTGTGTAATGAGAACCTAATGTGATCATTTTTGTACAACAGAATTTCATCTCCTTTCGTCACATCTTGTGAGCTGGCCCTCACTTTGAAGCAAATTCTTTAAGAAATTTCATGACCCCTGTGCAAATTTCTCACACTCATGCTGTGTCAGCAGGAAAACAGACACACAGCAGATCCAGTCAGATGACAACAGGAAAGGTGTGGTGCTCAGGTGAGGAGACCCCCTGCCTAGCTCATGGCTGCCCAGAAGGAACTGCATGTTCTCTCTTACAGAGCCACTGGAATTCATGTGGAAGTTGCAGGGAGGTCAGAGACTCCAGTGGGTATGCTGTGTACAAATAAACTTTCACTGCAGTTCACCAGGTGCAAATCTTTTTGCTTATAATGAAAACTCATGGCTATCTATTGAGTGAGATGTCATAGGTGGAAGAGGGAGCCAATACATAGGGCTCTACAGAGTAGTGTGGGTTTCAAAGTTTCTTTTTGAAAAACTATTGTATCCCCTACAGTTATGGAAAGTTTTACTTTTTATTATTATAACTGTACTATGTATCTTTAAATTGGGTTTTGCCTCTGTTCTCATGGGCTGGCCCGAGGATCCGACATAATTCGGATTCCCTTTCTTCTTAGTTCTATCACTTTCTGATCTGCTTCCACTGTTTGACCCACTCTCTAGCCAAACCAAGTGTTTTGGCCTTTGCTCGCTGAACCTTCATGCCTGTTGTTTAAGTGCAGCAACTTCTTTCCTCACTGTATGTTTGTGGTCACTTACATCTGAAAGAATAAGTTTAATGCTTGCACCTAGACCTCTTCTACCACCCCATATTAATATAAGGACATGAGAGCTTCTTCAAGGATCTCCACTGAAATCTCATTTTTGTATTGGGAGACAGTAGCTTCCTTTGCTACCAGACCAGTTTAGCACTGGGATACAGTAGTTTTTTCTACATGCAGTACAAAGCGGTGATCACATATCTAATGTAGCGTCTTGTCTTACTCATTAATCCATTATTATTTTTCTTTGTATTACAATAGCGATCAGGGATCCGTGCTCCATTGTCCTGTTTTATGTTGTCTATCTACCTTACCTAGTCTAGCTGTTTTATATTATGCTAATCTACTGTAGTATCTGAACAATGCAAAAACTTATAAAATACTGAAAAATGTCAGAGACTTTGTTGTTGAGTCTCTCCCCCTCCACCACCAAAATGCTATATGGGAAAACTGAGTTGAACAAGTGAGTGTTATATTTTGTCCTGACGGTGTGGTGAATCTGGGGTCATGCTGCTTTCCAACTAGAAAGTTCTCTCTCTCACATGCAAGGTTTACTCTTGGGTTGATTGGTCCATAGTGAACAAAAAAGGGAGCTATTAAAGGAGGCTCTGATCCTTTAGAATCAGGTGGTCTCTTGGGTAGGTTAGGTCCAACTATCTAATCTCTGTGAAATATGGACTGAAATCTTAAATTTGAGTAAAAAGTCAATAGGGAGGCAGTGAAGTGAGTGGAGGGTCAGCATGATGTAGATGTAAGGAAGGAGATATACTGCAAATTTTAGGAACACATTAATCCATGAACAGGAATAGATCAGCGGCTCTCAATTTTCCTGACTCTTATATTCAGAGATCTTATATATCACGACTAAATTAAATTTGTTTACCAGTTTAATCAAGTGGTATCCTATTGGGTTTTTTGTTGTTGTTTTGGAACTTCTTGTTAAGGCAAAGTTACAGTAAAACTTTAACATACATTGTATATTACTTATTACTAAGACTACGTTTTAGTCACGGGTATTTTTAGTAAAAGTCGTAGACAGGTCACAGGCAGGAAACAAAAATTCACGGCCTGTGATCTGTCCATGACTTTTACTATATGCCCCTAACTAAAACTTGGACTGGGGGCACTTGTGGGGGAGGTCCAGGGGTGCTATGAGGGGGTGGTCTGGGACCCCCGCTGGCGCTGGGCCGGGGGGGAGAGCCATGCGGCACCACAGGACCACGGCTAGTGCTGGGTGGGGGGGAAGGGTTGGCGGAGCTCGGCTCGCAGGCCCTACTCGGCTCTGCATGTGCCTGCAGCTCCTAGGGGAGGGGTGGCCAGTGGACCACACGCACTGCTCCTGCCACAAGAGAGGGCTCCACAGCTCCCATTGGCCAGGAACCCAGCCAGACAGTCTCTGAGCCAGCAGTGGCTGCTGCAGAAGTCACAGAGGTCAAGGAAAGTCACGGAATCCATGACTTCTGTGACAGATGCAGCCTTACTTATTATTTATCCTATTAGTTTTGATAATGTTAATTAATATTTGTGACTAATAATTGAATTGTTGGAAATCTGGATTGTGTGTACCAATGGCTCACTTTGAAGTTAATGGGATTCTCTCTATAGTCTTCAACAGCATTTGGATTAGGCACCAAACAGATTAGAGTGATACATATTTTCAAGTCTACCAAGAACATTCAAGCCAGTCCAGTAGCTGACTTATATTCCCCACCATGTGACCAATGGGAGACATGCAGACATTTTACAAGCCGTTCTTCGGTTGTTCTGGATGCTGACTGGAAGCACATCTCTGATCTCCTTTCTGAGAAGACAAAGATGATGAAAATCTCACTGTTTCTGCTCCATAGGTAAGTTATAAAACAAGCAGTTCAGAATCCTATTTTAGTTGTTTTCATGATTTTGGACAGGGCTGGGACTGGGATTGGACAGGTGCTCTTAGCCTCTATTGATGGCTATAGTGCTAATGCAGGGGTTGTGTGGTGTGACATGGTAGGTAGATTAGTTAGGGTTGCTGGTTTTCTTCCTTTTGGTTTAAGGGTATAAATCCTTAGCTGAAAGCCCTCGCATCAGTAGTTCAGTAATACCACCCAGAGGCAAAACTAAAAACACTACAGCCTTACTTAATAATTAAATGAGGACCTCATTTTAGTCACTGTGTCTATCATTGAATCTAGTGAGCCCACTGAATCTAGCTGTGTATTTGCTAACCCAGAAAGTTACAGCTATCAGGTTGTACTGAATTTCTCCCAGTCATCCCAGTCTTATTAATGCCTCAGTGTGGCATAAAGTTTCATTCATTATTCATAATAATCCAGTCAGAGGGCACTCTGAGACCTGATAAATTCTCACCTAAATGACAGCGGCTGACAGGGCTTAGGGTTTTATAGCCCTTCTCCTGCCATAGCAAGGTGCTGTGGGCAAAGGTCCAGAATGATCCTCCACTAATGACCAATGTGATATACGAGCAGCTGCTGATTTTCTGACATGAAGTCTACTCTGCTGAGTATCCAACCCACTAACAGTGAGCAGTGGATGAATATCTGACAGACGAAATACTTCAGGAACAGGCCACAAAAAATTCTGTCTCAGGTGAGAGCTAAAGGGTTAATCCTGTGCTGGAACACTAGCACCACCAAAAAATACCTGGAAAACAAGCAATCAGTAGAAGTCTGTAAATTCTGACTGTGCTGATGGGCAAATGAGCATGCAGCTCTCACTCTGAAAATTCTCTTCCTTTTTGGCACACAGAGGGTTGAATAATCATGACTTTAGAAGCCTGTACATTGCTTTATAAAAATCAATAATTATCTGTTGAAGGATATTAATTGCACTTTTTCACAAAGCGAAAAAGCTTCATAATATTTTATTGGTTTTTAATGGCTTCTTTGATACCACAGGAGGCAAGTAAAAAGCCTTGCCCCTCCCTCTCCCCCGACACAGGGCTACTCTTTCAAAGAAACACCTATACTTTTCTGAGTTTTAACGTTTCCCTTGTGTTGGGAGTTCAAATTAGAAGCCGGTGGAGTCCTTTAATTCTATCCTTCTCTTTTCCTTTCATCAACAATGACTAATGTTCCATTTTGTTGCTTTACCTTTGCAAAGTTACACAGATAAAACTTGCATGTGTATAAATAATTATATGTACCCACATGTATGTAAAATGTGTGTTTCATCTTCAGTCACGTTCAAGGCCTGATTTTAGAGGTACATTGATTCATGTCAGTGGGAGCTGTGCGTGCTTAGCACCTTTGAAGATCAGGTCTTGAGCACTTGTAAAACAACAGCAGATTGACAGCACTCACATCTGAAGTTTTCTGTTAGTTTACAGAATAGGTACAGCGCATGCAGCAGCAATGCTACATTCCCTGTGTTTCTATTCTGCTGTACTTCAACCCTGCCCGATACACGTGAACTCTAAGAGGGTAAGATTAGTCGATTCTCCAGTGTTTGGCCTCTAGGCTAAGAGTGCCAACAATTGTGACATGTAGGGTCAGAGGTTTGTGTGCTATGAATGCGCTGAGCACTTGATTAACTGCACTAAACTCATTTCCCACAGCCCAACAAACAGCCCTCAGATGGCAACGACGTTTGGTCACTACTCATCTGGGTTGAACTTGATGAGCTAGAGGTGAAATGCCAGTCCTTATTTCCAACCCATTACTTGAGCCATCCATTATGCCAGTAATATTAATTTTAACTCTTCCCTCCCCCCCCCCACTGTATCCACAGCAAGGCCAAATAAAGCCTGAGCCCTATATCGTGACTTACAGCACAAATGACCAGGCAGCTAATGGAGAAGCAAATCCAGCCTGATCCCTCAAATTCACTCATGGAAATCAGCATTAAGATGGAAAAAATATCATCACAATGGAATTAGGCCCAGTACTTTATTTATTCCTGAATTTCAAATACATCCAGTTTATTGTTGCTGCCAGAAATGATTTGAGTCTGACTTGCCCAGTGGCTGCATGGGGCAGTAGGGTGTGCTGCAGATATTCTGCAAGGTACCTCTAAAATTAGCAAAAATTGAAGACATGCTAACAGAATATACTCTTCTTCCTCTTTAGCTCCTAAAAACCCCAGGCCACCAGCAAGCCCTTCTTAGCAGAGTTTCTTGGCATTGTGTGCGTCAAGCACACAAACTCAGGATCAACAAGGAGTCCGGCGGCACCTTAAAGACTAACAGAATTATTTGGGCATAAGCTTTTGTAAGTAAAAAACCTCACTTCTTCAGGATATGATTCATTCACTCCAAGCATGTCAAGGGGGCAATTTGACAATCTGGCAAGACGGCCATCCTGACGGGGCTGCCAAGAGTCTTCCTGGGCTGAGGAACTATTTGAAAGTCCTAGTCTTGCTTTTCCCAGCTGTCCCTTGATTCATCTCTTATAATAATGGAACCCATCCATCTCTGAAAGGGCTTCCTGGAAAGACACTGTAATGGCTTAGGGCAGTGGATTGTGGACATTAAGGAATTAAGGGAGCACCTTATTTTCTTGATCAAAGTTATATTAAGGGTATGTCTACACTGAAGTTTGGAGTGTGCTTCACGTGCTAACTCTGCTTGAACTAGTGCACTAAAAATAGCAGTGTAGCCCAGCGGTGATGCATGCAGTGACTTAGGCTACCCACCAGTGCCGGGCAAGCTGCTGCCCATGCTACTTCTGGTTACACTGCTATTTTTAGCACTCTAGCTTGAGCAGAGCTAGCAGGTGTCTGTCTTCTCAAGCTGGGAAGAACACTCCCAGCTGCAGTGTAGACATATCTAGGAGATCCTTGCTTGACCTTGTTCTGAGAACTAGTGCTTCTATTAATAGGTGTACTGGTTGTGCACAGATAAGGTGTGCCTGAACTCTGTACAAAGCAAATGTTTTTCCTGACAAGTTGCGGCCTTGAAGTTTGCGAGGATTTGAGGTGAAAGTGCTCCTGGAATCTTCCATGGTTGCCATAACGACTTAAAATATAACTGCATTATTCATCTTACTATGTCCTTCTATCCTGCTTCCTCATGTGCCTTTTCCTTCTCTCTCATTCTATTTGTTCCCTTTAAAAAGCAAACAAAGCTTAACATTTCTCTTGGGTCCTGCACCAGATAGGTTATTCCCTTGCTGCGTCTGGCCCAAGTGGTAAACCTGGGCAATTTGCTAGTGCTCTTCTGCTACCTTGATCAATAACTGTGCCTCCTACCTCCTGTGCTACTTCTGCTGTGCATTCTTCTCTACTGGGTAATACATATACTGATCTTAGAGCAGAGCCACAACAACAGAACATGTGCAGAGCCATTGAGGGAACAGAATCAATGAGCTCTTTGCCTTAGGGTTTAGGCATGGAGGGAAATGGCAGAACACTCTAATTACTGTATGTGCAAGATACCCAAACAGATTTATTGTTTTAATGATTTTCATCACTGTGGTAGGACAGTGGGATATGTTACTAATATGTCTGGGCCTGGTGAATTTTGTGTGTCTAACAATCCCACTTTCAGTGACTATGCAGCCTGGATCTCATCTATGCTAGGAGTACGTCAGTCAAAAATAGGCCAGTCAGTGTCTCCTCCAAAGCTTTTGATGAACTTACTGTACCCACCCTGTTTCTCTAAAGCTGACATGATTTCATTTCAAGTTCATTCATATCCTAAGTAGACAGAACTACTGAATTTCTTTTTGTGTATTTGTATTATTTGAAAGTTATTCTCACTTACTGTAGCCTAATAACAAAAGGTGGACTTTAAACTATACTTTAAATATACATAACATAGTTCTAAAAATTAGCTGTAAAATGCTGTAAAGAAGAAAATATTTAAAAAAATAAAAGCTCAAAGTTATGTTTCTAAATCCATATTTAGGCATCTTAATAATTGACCTGGTTTTCAAACATGCTGAGCATCCAAAAATCCTACTGACTTCAGATGGAGCTATTTGGTACGCAACACTTCTGAAATTCAGACTACTTATTTAGATGCCTAAATGTGGACTTTTTATGCTCTTATTTTTGAAAATCTTGATGTAAATGTATTAAGCTTTCTTATTAGTATTTATTAAATCTCTCTCTTTCATAGAAGGGTAGATGAACAGATTAGGAATCTAATCTAAGAAAAAGCTTCCATGTAAAATAATCTCTCTACAGGACAAAGTTTTCTGCCAAATACTGCAGGTACTCCATATACCTAAGTGCAGGAACTAATGGATTGTAATGCATGTGTTCCCTAATTCCCTCCAGGATTTTACTTACCTCAAGAGTCCCTTCAGGGCTTTAATGGTAAACATTTAACAAGAGGAACTCCCCTTCCCGTCTCACATGTTGTTCATTGATTAATTTACTTTAATAAGGGGAACTGCATTTCCTTTCGGTTGGGGGCTTGACTCTATTACAACTGGGAATTCTACATTTCAAGTGTTTACACTTCAACGTTTTGCAAATAGATATTTCAGTTTGTCTCTGACTAGGAGTGGAAGAAAATCAACATCTTGTTCAGTAGAAAACAACTGTGAGAGTGGAATGAATTACATTGTAAAAATAAAGAATGGATTAAAGAAATGTTGTATGTACCTTTAAGCAGAAATAAGAAATGCTGAAATACAGGTGCCGGGAAAAGAAACATTAGGCATAAACAAGGATACTAATGGCGAAACATTAACAGAAGATCGATAATAGTTAGTAAGGAAATAAGATATGCACGCCTAGCCCAGGTAAACTTATCAGCTTCTGCTTCCTTTGTTATCTTGTTAAGTGCTCGCCCTTTACTGTATAAATAAGATCGTTTGTGTCTTGTATGGTGCTCACATTATCTGGGTGTATTAGCAGAGAGCTGTGCTAATAAAACAGAGTGGTCTGACAAACTGTGAGTCCTGAGTCTAACTTTGACACAACCCGGCTCCTCCCAAAGTTGAAAGGCATTTCTGTCTAAATTTCCAAGATGTGTTTTTAATAATCTATGGATAACATTTGTACTTCTGGTCAAATTTAGGACCACCACATAACAATTCAGCCAGTTAATTTTGTTTCCTAATTTAGCCATTTAATGTAGCTAATATCTTTCCAATGTGCCAGTCTTCAAGCTTATCCTAGGCATAGTGGCTAGGAGTTGAGTACCCCAATCCCATAGAGATTCCATGGTACTTTGGTGCTGTTCTGTCTTAGGTTTCCTTGGAAGGCTCAGTATGCATGTTTTTCTCTATCTCTAGGAAGCCAATACAAAATTTCTTTCCTTTATCCAGTGATTAAATTAGATTGAAAGAGGAGGGGGAACACACCTTCCATGGGAGAACAATTGCAAAGAGCTGTTGGCAAATAGTTGTCTCAGTCCCAGCTCAGCCATATGATCATATGAGGGGCTCAGATGTATTTCCTCTTAAGGATGAGAGTGACCTTATGGAATTACTGTCTGATACACAGGGCAGATTTGGCAATTACAACTGGGCAAATAACTGATTTTTTTTTGGTTCAGTGGCAGTTTAAAAAAAAAATTAGTTTGACTTGAACTGAATCTGAAATTTCAGAATTTTTGGTTAATCGAAAATGTTGTCTGTTCCAGAGTAGGGATTCAAACGTGGGTGTCCCACATCCCAGGTGAATGTACTACTGCACCACCCCTGGCTTTATGTAGTGATTTTGTGACTGGCCGAAATTATTTTTGGCAAATTCATTATTAGTTTTGAGTCAACGAAAACTGTATTTTCAGTGAGTAAATTATGTATCAAAAATTTTTATCCAGGTCTAATGGCAATCAGAGGGCCAGATCCTCAGCCACTGTGACTCCATTGGAGACCAGTGCATTGAAAACAATGGATATCTGTCAGTTCACAGCAGCTGAGCATCTAGCTTCATAATACCTGAACAAACTGGCTGATCCCATAATCTCTCAAAAGTAGGCCACACTTTGTTCACCACTGTATACTAAGGCCGAATTCTGTTCTGTTACACTGGTGCAAATCTGGAGTAACTTGATTTCAGTGGCGTTACTCTCCAAAATGTACACCAGTGATTAGGTGCTGCTGGTGGGATTCCTAGACATTGCCATAAATATAGTTATTGCTTGAAGGCAGGCCCGCTGGGAGCAATTCCGGTCACGAGGGCCATCTCTGGGGGGTGCAGGACCTGGGGCGGAAGTGATGATTCATCACTTCCAGGATGCCGATACTTCCAGCACCAGCCACGCCAGCCTGTGGGGTACGGAGTGATCACATGCGCTCAGAGGAGCCCTACGACCCACCCAGGTGATTTAAAAGGGCCCGGGGCTCATGGTTGCCACCACCACTACCGTAGCAGTAGTGGCAGTCAGGGGTCTCTGGGCCCTTTTAAATCTCCTGGACTCCATGGCAATTGCCCCCTTTGCTTCCCCCCTCGCCCTCTGTCGGGGTAGCATTCTTGAAGACATGTCTTCTGATATCGTTATGTGCGTGATGTCTGCCAGATCCCATTCAGGCAGTTGGATTTGTTGCAGAGATCTCTAGCTTTGGTGGGCTTTTCTGGCAGTGCCTTGTCTTGTGAGGAAAAATACCAATGCATAGTACAGCACTTATGGAAAAGGTCTTTTGTGTGTGTGTACGTGCGTATGTGTGTGTGTAGTGGGTGGATAGGGACTTTTCATTTCAAATACAAGTTTCTGGAAGATAAAAAGTATTTTTTTTTTGACAGGTCTATGGTTTGTCTCTAGGCATATTGGGTGCTGATTTTCATTTTACTACATCAAGACAACTATCTGAACTGCAATCCAAACTGAAATTCCTTCAACAACAAACCACTAATATCACTTGTAGTTCCACTTGCTCACACTTCTTTTGTGTTCGCTCTTTCTGTGAAGTCTCACTTCCCCAGCCCACTGCCTTGGGCTAATAGTTTGTAACAAAGCTCAGTCTCTAAATGTCATCTATAAATGGAGAAAGGAAAATCATAAAAAAGAAAGATGAAAACATTTACCAGTCTGGTTCCCACACACTCAGTTCCTCTTGGGTCTCTTGATTCATCAGCCAGTAGCAGGCCATGCAGCCACTTGTGTTGCTCCAGTCTCTTTTGCTCTCTCCAGTATTGGTGGATTACCAGACTCATTGAAGAATGATGTAGTGTCAATGCTGGCAATCGATTCAGGAAAACAACTCACATTATTGAATGGCACCAAGGGCCCATTCCCCTTTTCCTCAATAACTTAAAAAAAGTTAACAGGCCAATATGTTTTTTTTTTTTGGTTGAGATAGCAAGAGCCAAAGTAACCTGCCAGGTTACAAGGTAAAATTCTTCTTTGAGTGCTTGCTCATATCAATTCCAATTAGGTGTGCGTGTGCCGCATGCACATTCGTCAGAAGATTTTTACCCTAGCAACACTTGGTGGGTCGGCTGGGTCGCCCCCTGGAGTGGTGCTGTTATGGCGCCGGATATATACCCCTTCTGATCCAACGGCCCTTCAGTTCCTTCTTACCGCCCGTGACGGTCGTTGGAACTGTGGAATGCAGCTTTGCTGATCTCCACGTCCCTAGCTACTCATAGTTCTTTGCTGTTTATTGTGTGTATAGTTTGAGTTGTTGTAGTTACAATTAGTATTAGTTGTTGTATAGTTAGTGTATATAGTTTAAGGGAGGATCGAGGATTAGCCCCTTTCCTGCACCCCGGTACGGGCCCATGCCCAAGGCACCGGGATTCAAACCGTGCTCGGCATGCCAAAAGCGGATGCCCATAGGGGATCCCCACGACTCCTGCCTCAAGTGCCTATGGGAATCCCACCTTACCGATAAGTGCCGCATCTGCAAGTCATTTAAACCAAGGAGGAAGAAGGAGCGGGACTTTCGACTGAAACAGCTCCTCATGGAGTCGGCACTTAGTCCTGCAGTGTTGGTACCGAGCACCCAACACGCTGCTTCTGTAAGGAGTGCCCCTTCGGCCCCGGACCGCTCCGGTACCAAGAAGGAGCCCCAGCACCGACCCCTACCGGCACCAACATCTGCTCGGCACCGCTGCCTGTCCCCGAGACCCAAGATGCAACATAGCTCTCCAGCTTCTTCAGCTCCACAGAAGGAGCGCTCTTCAAAGACGGTTCGTCTGGCACCGTCCTCTGCCGCGGCGCCATCGACTGTGGTACCACCAATTGCGGCTCCACCGAGCGCGGCACCGTCGATTCTGGGCCCGCAAGAGCTGTTGAGTCCGGTGCCTGACAGCTCCCCGGCTCATGCTGTGGTTGAGCTTGCCCTCCCTTCTACACCGGAGACCTTCTCCATGGCAAGGGAGCTCATCACCATGACGGAGTTGACATGGCCTCAACCCCCCAGCACCGCCGGTGCGGGTCATACAGTCCATCGGAAAATGGGCCCTGGTAAGGCCACCTTCCGTTGGTCCAACAGAGAGACGTCATTCAAGATCACGATCTCACAGACGCTCTCGATCATGCCATTCCCGCTCCCAGTGCTGCTTGCAGTCCTGGCACCACTCTCCATCGTGGTACCGATCGCACTCGCGGCACCGTTAGACATCTCGTTCGCTGGCCGGATACTCCCGGTGCTGATCCGACTCTCAGCACTGCTCTCAGCACCGTGTATCCCGCAGTTGCTCCAGACAAAGGGACTCAAGATCCCAGTTGACCTCCCGGCACCGCTACGGTAGAACGTCCTGGTCTCGCTCCCAGTACCGCTCCCTGGTACCGCCCCGGGTTCGAGCATCCAGAACAGTGGCACCCTCCCAGGGTCTATTGGCACCACCATGGCCATCGAGACACACATCGGTGTCATCGCAGGCTGGTAGCGCATCCTATCCTCTGGAGCGTGACTCTGATGTCCCCAGCCATATATTCCCAGAGAGCCACGAGCAAGGGCCTCATCACTGGTCCTTCTGGACACCGTGGGCATACCACCAGGCCCAAGGTGCTCCATCAGTGGCTCCACTGTCGGCCCCATCAGAACACTGGGTACCAGAGGCAACAGTAAGCCACCCCCCGCACGGGCACGGATGAGGCTCCGGTACCATCTGCAGACACCCAGGTTCCACCTGACACAGATGACACTCCTCAAGTGCAGGAGCCCTCACAGGACCTCCTGGTCCCAGGCCTCTCCTCCTCCTCGCCTGACAAAGCGGTGGCGGGAACATCCTCTTCAGGCCCTCCACCAATCGATCTCAGGGCTCATCAAGATCTTTTGAGACAAGTGGCTCAGAGCATGAACTTACAGGTGGAGGAGGTCCCTGAAATAAAGGACCCTGTCGTGGACATCCTATCAGCTGATGCACCTACTAGAGTGGCTCTTCCATTTATCCGCACCATACAGGCTAATGCGGATACCGTTTGGCAATCCCCAGCCTCGATTCCACCTACAGCAAGGGGAGTAGAGAGAAAATATATGGTCCCCTCAAAGGGGTATGAATATCTCTACATTCACCCACCTCCTTGCTCTTTAGTGGTGCAATCGATGAACAAGAGGAAGCGTCATGGCCAGCAAGCCCCAGCTCCTAAGTCAAAGGAGGCTAGACACATGGACCTCCTAGGCCACAAAATATACTCGGCCGGGGGCCTTCAACTTAGGGTGGCAAACCAACAAGCCCTCCTAAGTAGATATAACTTTAACACGTGGGTGTCCTTGGGGAAGTTTACGGAGCTTCCTCCCCAGGAATCCTGTCAAGAATTTACGGCCCTACTTGAGGAGGGTAAAAAGGTAGCAAGAACCTCCCTCCAAGCCTTTCTGGATACAACGGACTCTGCAGCCAGAACTCTGGCGTCAGGAGTGATGATGAGGTTTATCTCCTGGCTCCAGGTATCAGGCCTTCCCCGTGAATTACAACAAACTATTCAAGATTTGCCCTTCAAAGGCCAGGGCCTTTTCTCAGATAAAATTGACCTCAGATTGCAAAGTCTGAAGGATAATCGCGTTATAATGCGCTCACTGGGTATGCACACGCCAGTGACCCAATGCAGGACCTTCCGGCCCCAGCCACACCACCCTAGCAGCCCGCCTAGGCCATGTCAGGACTTTAGCAGAAGGCGTGGTAGAGGGAATCGTCAGAGACAGTCTGGCCCTCAAGGAGGTCAAAATCAGTTGCCCGCTAAACCACCAGCAGGGCCCAAGCAGAACTTTTGATGAGACGCCCGAGGGCGGCCCACCAGTTGCTCTACTGGATCCTTCTCCTCCCTTTTTCAACCGCCTCTCACAATTCCTCCCTGCCTGGTCCCAGCTAGCTTCAGATCGTTGGGTCCTGCACACGGTGAAAGTGGAGTACTACCTCTAGTTTGTTTCAACCCCGCCTTCCCACCCTCCCTCCCCATCCCTCTTCAGGGACCCCTCTCACAAGCAATTCCTCTTACAAGAGGGCCAGTCACTTCTAGTCATGGAAGCCATAGAGGAGGTACCAAAAGGCATGAGAGGCAAGGGGTTTTATTCCCGCTACTTCCTAATCCCCAAGGCAAAGGAGGTCTACGACCGATCCTAGACCTGCGAGAAATCAACAAATTCATGATAAAGCTGAAGTTCCACATGATAACCCTGGGGACCATTATCCCATCCCTGGATCCAGGAGACTGGTATGCCACCCTCGATATGAAGGATGCGTATTTCCACATTGCAATTTACCCTCCACACAGACGGTACCTCCGTTTTGTGGTCAACCATCAACACTTTCAGTTCACTGTACTTCCGTTTATCCTTTCTACAGCTCCGCGTGTGTTCACAGAATGCATGCCTGTAGTCGCCGCCTCCCTCCGGCGTCGTCGGGTACGTGTCTACCCGTATCTCGACGATTGGCTCATTCGAGGGACTTCCTGGTTACAAGTGTCGCAGCACCTGCGGATAGTCAAAGACCTCTTGGGGAGCCTAGGCCTGATGATCAACAGAGAGAAGTCTACTCTGACACCCACGCAGAGAATAGACTTCATAGGAGCGGTTCTGAACTCCAATCTGGCCAGAGCCTGCCTCCTGCAGTCATGTTTTCAAGCAATGGCTTCAATTATTCGAGGTCTTCAAACCTTCCCGACAACGTCGGTGCGCACTTGCCTCAGCCTAGTAGGTCACATGGCCTCCTACACCTTCGTGACCAAGCACGTGATGCTATGCCTCCGTCCCTTTCAAACCTGACTTGCTTCAATATACCAACCATGCAGAGACAGCCTGGACTCAGTGCTCACTATTCCCTGGAAGGTTCTAGGCTACTTAAGCTGGTGGCTAAACCCCACTCTAGTCTGTGCAGGGATGCCATTCCACCCACCGCAACCCTCAATGGCCCTAACCATGGACGCATCATCTCTGGGTTGGGGTGCCCACTTCGAGGGCTTTCGCACTCAAGGCCTCTGGTCGCCTCAAGAGCTGGCCTTGCACATCGACGTGAGGGAGCTGAGAGCGGTCCATCTAGCATGCCAGGTGTTTCAAGACTATCTCCAAGGCCATTGTGTATCAGTGTTCACGGACAACACAATGGCCATGTTTTACATAAACAAACAGGGCGGAGCACGCTCCTCCCTCCTTTGTCAAGAAGCCATCCACCTCTGGGACTTTTGATTAGCCCACTCGATCAGTTTGGTAGCGTCTTTTCTCCCAGGAGTCCAGAACGCTCTGGCGGATCACCTCAGCAGATCCTTCCTGTCTCATGAGTGGTCGCTTCGTCCGGACGTCATCCATTCTGTTTTCCGGAAGTGGGGGTTTCCCCATATACACCTCTTTGCCTCCCAAGAAAACAGGAAATGCCAGGTGTTCTGCTCCTTCCAGGGACGCTCCCCGGGCTCCCTCTCAGACGCATCATTCCTGATCCCGTGGAAGAGGCACCTACTCTATGCCTTCCCACCGTTTCCGCTCATCCACAGAGTCTTACTCAAGCTCCGCAGGAACAGCGCCCACCTGATCCTGATTGCTCCAGCGTGGCTGAGGCAGCACTGGTACACCATATTGTTTGACCTCTCAGTGGCAGACCCGATGCCCCTGCCACTCTGGCCGAATCTCATAACACAGGACTTCGACAGGCTTCACCATCCGGATCTGCAGTCTCTTCACCTCACAGCATGGTACTGAGTGGTTGAGCCAGTCTGAGTTGCGTTGCTCTGCCTTGATCCAACAGGTGCTCTTGGGCAGTAGGAAGCCTTCCATAGGATGAGATATCTGACCAAGTGGAAGCGTTTCTCCTGCTGGTGCGCTCAGCATAACTCAGTCCCCAGGCAGGTGTCCGTTCCTACTGTCCTGGACTACCTCTGGTCCCTGAAAGAACAGGGCCTAGCGGTCTCTTCCATAAAGGTGCATCTGGCAGCCATCTCCGCCTTCCACCCAGGGGAAAATGGCCGATCAATCTTCTCTCACCCCATAGTTTCAAGGTTCCTCAAGGGATTGGAACGTTTGTACCCTCAAGTCAGATGCCCGACCCCTACCTGGGATCTCAACCTGGTGCTAGCCAAGCTTATGGGTGCTCCCCACTGGCCACCTGCTCGCTGCTGTACCTTTCCTGGAAGACAGCCTTCCTCGTCGCTATTACTTCGGCAAGACGAGTACCTGAGCTTCGGGCCTTGACAGTGGACCCCCTCGTATACGGTATTCCATAAGGACAAGGTACAGCTGTGACCACACCCTTCCTTCCTCCCTAAGTTGGTGTCCGCCTTTCATGTCAATCAAGACACCTCCTCCCAGTCTTTTTCCCGAAGCCACACCCAATGCGTCAGGAACAACAGCTGCACACCCTAGACATTCGCAGGGCTCTCTCCTTTTATATCGAGAGAACAAAATCCTTCCGAAGGTCACCTCAGCTCTTTGTAGCTGTGGCAGACTGGATGAAAGGCCTACTGGTCTCATCCCAACGGATTTCATCTTGGGTAACATCCTGCATCCTTACATGCTATGATTTGGCTCACGTTCCGGCTAGCCACCTCACCGCCCATTCTACTTGGGCTCAAGCTTCATCTGCCATCTTCCTGGCCCATGTTCCCATCCAGGAAATATGTCAGGCAGCTACCTGGTCATCGATTCACACCTTTGCCTCACATTACGCATTGGTTCAACAGTCCAGAGATGATGCAGCATTTGGCTCAGCAGTTTTGCATTCTGCAACATCTCACTCCGACCCCACCACTTAGGTAAGGCTTGGTAATCACCTAATTGGAATCGATATGAACAAGCACTTGAAGAAGAAAAGATGGTTACTCACCTTTGTAACTGTTGTTCTTCGAGATGTGTTGCTCATATCCATTCCAAACCTGCCCTCCTTCCCCTCTGTCAGAGTAACCGGCAAGAAGGAACTGAAGGGCCGTTGGGTTGGCAGGGGTATATATCCGGCGCCATAATGGCACCTCTCCAGGGAGCGACCCAGCCAACCCACCGAGTGTTGCTATGGTAAAAATCTTCCAACGAACGTGCACGCGGCGCGCGCATACCTAAGTGGAATGGATATGAGCAACATATCTCGAAGAACAACAGTTACAAAGGTGAGTAACCCGTCTTTTCTATACCCAGGCCCGTCTTCATGGAGGGGATGAGAATTAGCAATAAAGTAAATTCTCTGCCAGCATATCCAGTTAGAAAGAAGTAATTTTTTCTGGGACATCAGATTGTAATAATAAGTATCCAAGTGGTGGAGTTCTGTAGTGAGGTACATGTGCCAATCTCACACATGCTATTTTTGTGTGATTATTCTGCTATTTCTATGCACAAAAAATATGGAGCCAGATTGTGAGTCCCTTGTGCGCAATGAATATCTTACTCTGAAGGAAACCCATTGATGTCTATTCGTGAAGAAAGGTATTACCAAATGAGAGGAAGGGGTTCACAATGTGGCCCACTGTGAGTGAAGTTGCATTGCAAGTGATTGAGTCCCTGGCCATCTTGGCTAATACCCTTTGATGGATCTGTCCTCCAGGAACTTATCTAATTCTTTTTTGAAACCAGTTATACTTTTAGCCTTTGCAGTCTCCCCTAGCAATGAGTTCCACAGGTTGACTGTGTGTTGTGTAAGAAGTACTTCCTTATGTTTGTTTTTAAACCTGCTGCCTAGTAATTTCATTGGGTGACCCGTGGCTCTTGTGTAATGTGACAGAATAACGAATACTTTGCTATTCACTTTTCCACACCATTCATGATTTTATTGACCCGTGTCATAACTCCCCTTAGTCGTCCCTTTTCCAAAGTGAACAGTCCCAGTCTTTTTAATCACTCCTCATCTAGAAGCTGTTTCATACACCTAATTAATTTTTGTTGCCCTTCTCTGTATTTTTTCCAATTCACTCATATATAGTGACTACGTACAGTATTTAAGGTGTGGGAGTACCATGGATTTATATAGTGGCATCATGATATTTTCTGTCTTATCTAGTTCCTAAGATTGTTAGCTTTTTTGACTGCTGCTGCACATTGAGCAGATGTTTTCAGAAAACTATCCACAATGACGTTCTTGAGTGGTAAAAGCTAATATAAACCTAACAATTTTGTATGTGTAATTGGTATCATATTTTCCAATGTGCATTACTTTGCATTTATTAACATGGAAATTCATCTGCCATTGTGTTGAACAGTCACCCAGTTCTGTGAGATCCCTTTGTAACCCTTCACAGTCAACTTTGACTTACTTATATTGAGTAATTTTGTATCACCTACTAACTTTGCCACCTCTCTGTTTAATCCTTTTCCAGATCATTTATGAATATGTTGAACAGCACAGATCCCAGTACAGCTCCTTGGGGGTCCTGCACTGTGAAAACTGACCCTTTATTCTTACCCTTTGTTTCCTGTCTTTTAATTAGTTATTGATCCATGAGAGGACCTTCCCTCTTATCCCATGACTGTTTACTTTGGTGTGGGACCTTGTCAAAGGCTCTCTGAAAGTCCAAGCACAATATATTCACTGGATCACTCTCATTGACTCCCTCAAATAATTCTAATAGATTGGTAAGGCATGAATCTTTTACAAAAGCCAGGCTGATTCTTCCCCAACGTACAGTGTACATCTATGTGTCTGATGATTCTGTTCTTCCATAAATTTTCAACCAGTTTGCCTGGTACTGAAGTTGGGCTTACTGGCCTGTAATTGTCAGGATCACCTTTGGAGCCTTTTATAAAAATCAGTGTCACATTAACTATCTGCCAGTCATCTGATATAGAGGCTGATTTCAGTGGTGGGTTATATACCACAGTTAATAGTTCTGCAGTTTCATGTTTGAATTCCCTCAGAACTCTTGGGTGAATAGCATCTGGTTCTGGTGACGTATTACAGTTTTACTGATCTTTTTTTCCCCAAAACCACCTCTATTGACACCTCAGTCTGGGACAGTTTGTCAGATTTGTCACCTAAAAGGTATGGCTCAAGTGGGGAAACTCCCTCACATCCTCTGCAGTTAAGATGGATACAAGGAATTCATTTAGGTTCTCCACAATGGCCGTGTCTTCCTTGAGTGCTCCTTTAGCACCTTGATCATCCAATGGCCCCACTAATTGGCAGGCTTCCTACTTCAGATGTACTTAAAAAAATTTGGTGTTAGTTTTTGTGTCTACTATGTCTCTTCAAATTCTTTTTGTGTGTGTCTGCACTGCAAAAAAGTGTGTTCTTAACTCAGGTTACCTCACCTGCATTAGCTAACTTGGGTTAAAATAGCAGTGGAGACACAGAAACTAGCTTTTAACTGGGGTAGCAGCTCAAGTTCCATCACTGGCTGCCTGTGAGTTTGAACTTGAGATGCAAACCTGAGTTAATAGCTGAGTCACCATGTACTCTGTGCTAATTCAATCTGAGTTAGCTAACCTGGGTTGACTTGGGACCCACCTTTTTTGCAGGGTAGACATACCCAATGCATAACCAGGAGAGACTGAGAATGGAAGGACAGCAAGGTTCTGCTCCAACCAACATAGGGTGACCAGATATCCTAATTTTATAGGGACAGTCCCGATTTTGGGACCTTTTTCTTATATAGGCATCTATTACTTCCCACCCTGCGTCCTGATTTTTCACACTTGCTATCTGGTCACCCTATATCAAAATTTCATTTAATCAGTTGTAGGATTTTTTCCCGTTGAGTCTGGCCCAGCAGTGAGCAGACACCTGAGCATAAGTAATACTAATCAATTAACAGAGCTGCCTCCCCCTCTCTCCACCCTCCCACCCCCGGTGACTAAGAACACAAGAACATAAGCATGGCCGTACCTGGTCAGATCAAAGGTCCATCTAGCCCAGTATCTGTCTACCGACAGTGGCCAATGCCAGGTGCCCCAGAGAGAGTGAAGCTAACAGGCAATGATCAAGTGATCTCTCTCCTGCCATCCATCTCCATCCTCTGATGAACAGAGGCTAGGGACACCATTCTTTACCCTTCCTGGCTAATAGCCATTTATGGACTTAGCCACCATGAATTTATCCAGTTCCCTTTTAAACATTGTTATAGTCCCAGCCTTCACAACCTCCTCAGGTAAGGAGTTCCACAAGTTGACTGTGCGCTGTGTGAAGAAGAACTTCCTTTTATTTGTTTTAAACCTGCTGCCTATTAATTTCATTTGGTGACCCCTAGTTCTTGTATTATGGGAATAAGTAAATAACTTTTCCTTATCCACTTTCTCCACATCACTCATGATTTTATATACCTCTATCATATCCCCCCTTAGTCTCCTCTTTTCCAAGCTGAAGAGGCCTAGCCTCTTTAATCTTTCCTCATATGGGACCATCTCCAAACCCCTAATCATTTTAGTTGCCCTTTTCTGAACCTTTTCTAGTGCTAGAATATCTTTTTTGAGGTGAGGAGACCACATCTGTACACAGTATTTGAGATGTGGGAGTACCATGGATTTATATAAGGGCAATAATATATTCTCAGTCTTATTCTCTATCCCCTTTTTAATTATTCCTAACATCCTGTTGACCGCCTCTGCGAACTGCGTGGACATCTTCAGAGAACTATCCACGACGATGCCAAGATCTTTTTCCTGACTCGTTATAGCTAAATTAGCCCCCATCATATTGTATGTATAGTTGGGATTATTTTTTCCAATGTACATTACTTTACATTTATCCATATTAAATTTCATTTTCATTTTGTTGCCCAATCACTTAGTTTTGTGATTGGGCAACAAAATGACCAATGACCAGATAGCAAGTGTGAAAAATCAGGACGCGGGGTGGGAGGTAATAGATGCCTATATAAGAAAAAGGCCCCAAAATCGGGACTGTCCCTATAAAATTGGGATATCTGGTCACCCTATGTTGGTTGGAGCAGAACCTTGCTGTCCTTCCATTCTCAGTCTCTCCTGGTTATGCATCTTTTTGAAAATCTTCACAATCTGCTTTGCTCTTAACTATCTTGAGTAGTTTAGTATCATCTGCAAACTTTGCCACCTCACTGTTTACCCCTTTCTCCAGATCATTTATGACTGCACTGGACTTTGTGTGTGTCTGTGCAACGAATTACTCAAGCCAATACTATAACTGGGATCCTTATGTTCCACAGACAGCAGCTTTCCTGTGTTGGCCAAAAGGGAACCTATCCCTGGGTAAGCTAGTAGAAGCTGTATTAAGCCTGTCTCAGATGAAATTTGCTTTTGGCATAATTTTCATTTTGCTCATCTAACTAGCCCACCTGTCATCATTGGTATGGTTCCTGTGAAACACTCTGCTTGTCCATCACTAAGTTAAATTGGCATCTCCAGAAACACTCCTTACTTCCAGGAGTGCCAGCTGAGTGCCAACATTTTTAATTCACTTTTTGGCTTTGAAGTGCTTCCGAAAGGGTTTATTTACCATGTCAGAGGGATGTAATGGATGTAAAAGGCTTTCTAAGAGGACAAGAGGTAGTAAGGTTCTTACAGTTACTCAGACTGTAGCTTTATGTCACAGTTTGGGAAGTTGCTTTTGCTCCAGTTCTAGCATTATTGTTGCTATTAATTTTGGCATTGTGAAATTATGCAGTATGTTGTATTGGTTCAAATAAGTGTGTTAGCCTTTTATCCTATGGCAGAGGGAGGGTGGAGAGACTGATCGCAGGGTCCTGTGCATTAGTGACGTTTCCGATTGGCTAAAAGATACTAGTGCAAGTTAGGGAGTCCTGAGTGACAAAGATCTTAACTGGATCCAGATCCTAACTTCTGTAATCTCCAGAGGTGTTTAGATGCAGGGTTTTGATTTGCGCTCATCTATAGAGCAAATGCAATAGGAATGAAAGAGAGAGTGAACTATGTGTATGCGTGTTGAAAGTAATGAAATAATAATAGCATATATTTATATAATGCCTTGCATTCTGAAGGTTCCCAAAGCACTTTCAACCAAATACACTAGCATCACTGATTAGTGCATCAAACAATGGGCTTTGTCACCAGGAAAAAAAACAAACAAGAAAAAAAACCATCTCCACAATTGGCCACCAGCAGGTGGAAGTAGAGCTTTTGTCTATGTTTTTGGTCAAGGAAACCAGGGCAAACACTGACTCTTATGAGAAGTGCCAGGGGCTATTCAATGTTCATGCAGTGCCATCAATCCTCTGATTTGAAGGTCTCTTTTGAAACATCCACATGCCGGTAAAGTCATGGAACTCCACATGGTCACAATTAAGAATTGTGATGGGGCAGGGCCGGATGGCTGCAGTGGAGTACTGAGAGGCAGGTGTGTTGGCCCCAGGCTGAACAAATCCCTAGGACCATGGTAACCAAATGGCAGTTGCTCCAGGTTAATCAAGGCACCTGGAGCCAATTAACATCTTTTTAGAAGGCAGTAGAGATAGCTACTTTAATTAGAACACCTGCAGCCAATCAAGGCAGGCTAATCAGGGCACCTGGCTTTAAAAAGGAGCTCACATCTCACAGGTCCAGGGAGGAGCTAGAGGAGAAGAGTGTGAGTGAGGAGCTGGGGAGCAAGAAGGCAGGAGCTGAGAGTGAGAGTGTACGGCTGGAGGATTTAGGAGAACAACAGTATCAGACATCAGGAGGAAAGTCCTGTGTGAGGATTAAGGAAGTGTTGAGGAAGGCCATGGCGAAAGTTAGCCCAGGATGTACTCATGTAGCTGTTACAGAGTCTATTAGACAGTGCATCCACAGGTCCTGGGCTGAACCCGGAGTAGAGGGCGGGCCCAGGTTCCCCCCAAACCTCCCAACTCCTGATCAGACACAGGAGGAGTTGACCCAGACTGTGGGGAAGATCACTGAGGTGAGCAAATCTGCCAAGAAGTGCAGGACCCACCAAGGTAGAGGAGGAACTTTGTCACAGAATATTAAAAAAAGTAAAAAAAAAGTGAGCAAGTGAAAAATGCAAACATTGCATGAAGATAAATGTGATATCTTGACTTCCTGCATAATGAATGGGTGTTTCAGTAGGAGGTGCTCTTTCTTCTGAGTCAGTGTCGAACCAATGCTCTAGTACTGTGGTAGAGGGTACATGTTTTGTTTTTTAGATAAACTTATGTTGTGACGGTATAAGAGATCTTATTCCACTCTTAAGTGTAAAGGGTATTATCACCCTTAATGTTCTGGCCAGATTTGAATTTGGAAATTATAGTTTGCCTCACTAAAATTCCCCTTTTACTTTTATTGGGTAGGCTGTTGTTGACTTGCTGCCTTACTGTGGTGTAAGATACTGAGTTGTTAAAAAACTGCTGTGTTCCTCTCCAGAGCTAGCTGCAGTTTAGTGGTCAGTGAAGTGATCCTCCTTCACCTAAATTACAGGACTTCTGTGAGGCTTGATTAGCTAATATTGGTCAAGCACAATGACATCCTCATTAAAAGCTTCTATTGAAGTTAAAGATGGTTCACGTGGTGGTAGTATTTATCTGCTCCTTTAGTTAGTGTTGTGTGGACAAGGCAGAGCCCAGGACTGAATGATCCAACCTGCTGCTGAAATTATGCCGTAAATGTTTTCTCTTTCTTGCATCTTCATGAGATAAGGTGGTGAAGTAGTATCTTTTATTGCACCAACTTCTGTTGGTGAGATAGAGACAAGCTTTTGAGCCACAGAGGGCTGTTCTTCAGGTCAGGGAAATATATTCCGAGTGTCAGAGCAAAATGCAAGGTGGAATAGATCATTTAGCTTGTCTCTTTCTCACCGACAGACGTTGGTCCAATGAAAGATAATAGGTCACTCACCTTATCTCTCTAATATCCTGGGGCCAACATGGCTACAGCTACATTGGCCCTTCTTCATGGACAGCATAGGGGTTCAAGTTACCATTAAAACCATGACCTTTGAAGGAATTGGACCTGCGGTAGGCAGAAAAATATTTCATTGCCAACACACCTCTTTAAATTCACTAATGTGGCAGTTAAACATGTCTCTTAAGCATAAGAAAGGGATGTTTTCAGGACTGAAACTCTCAGCCTTGAGATGCCTCCAAAGCTACCTAAGGCATCTGGACACTTAGTCAGAATTGCCTGCCCAAGTTCCCTCAGTAGCTTTGGAAATATCAGTCTAAAATTTCTTCCCTGGAGTGGGGTTCTGGCTCTGTATTCCACACAGATTATCAAGCAGTATTAAAGGGTCTAAAAGGAGGAGGATGGAGTTTACATAGGCTGAAAAGTGATATGGAAAATGATAGTTGGCAAATTCTAAGAAAGCAAAGTCAGAGACACAATCTAATTACCAGGACATAATAACCAATGCATAGACAGTAAGTACCTTGGTTCTGAAGTCCCTGGCATGATTCCTTGGTTACATCAACACTCACTGCTACTGGGATACTTTTGTATTTAGAGTTTATTTTCCATTATTGCTAGAGGCCTTCAAATCCCAGATAGTCAAAATATCTTTTCGATGCTGCCTGCTGGGCATTTAACAAGGGCTCTTGTAATAGGACCCAGTACAAGTACTAACATGAATGAAAAATGCGGGGGCCAACGTAGCACCACAGGCTGCAAGGTAGCCAGGTGGAGGCAGCTGGAAAAAACAGAAAAAAGTAGACAATGACCCTCAGCGCCTCAAGGCATTGCTTCAAAAGGTGTCAACACCAATTAAATTGTAAAGGCTCTGTCAGCTTCTGAAAAGTTATCCAGACAGGGAGAGACAGAACTAATCAAAGGGTCTGAAATGTGGTTTTGTATATTTCACAGTAGACCTGGTGTACACACATGCCTGACAACTTGTGATCCATACGAGATCCTTCAAAAGAAATGTGGTCATGCTTGGAGAGTGGAAAAGAACCTAATCTAGAGGGCATATCCCTATTCTAGGATTTCCCAAGTGTTCATCTTTTAACTATTGTTGGTGGACATGGTTTCCAAATTAAAAATGGAAAACACTAGGCTGATTAAAAAAAAAAATGATGGTAATGTTTTTTTTGGGAGGGGGGAATCAAATAAAGGTTTTAAAAAAATGAAAAAAATTCAAACTTTACTTCTGTAAAATAGTTTTCTGCATCATTTCTGCATTTGCCTCATGTTGGATTTCCTTGAATTAAATACAAACCAGTTTCCCAGCATGTTTGTCACTATGTAAAGTACCTGTTGTTGGCAAAAAAGCACAGTTGCACTGGCTTCTTTTTTTCTTTTGCTGGTAAATGCACACAAATATAAAATTGTTAAATCTCCCATCCCCTACCCATTACTAGGGTTGTGATAGGATCGTAACATTTTGCATTCCCTGTTTACTGCCTTGGAGGAGATTAAAATAGCTAGTGGTTCTGGGCTAAGGTATCCTATTCATGAGCCATTAGATGATGTTTAATACTTTAGCCAAGGGATCATTGTGATATATATGAACATGGTTTTCAAAATGACAGCAGAATGGTGGATTCTCATACTGAATAAAACCGGGAGGAACTGTCAGTAGGTGCTGACATTATAGTCTGTGGTACATAGATGTTCACAGGAGAAACTAAAGTGCCTCAGGTTGCAAGTAGATTAAATGATTAATGCTAAGAAAGACTAATTATGATAGTTAGTCTCCTCTATGCTGCTCATTAAAAATAAGAAGAAAAGACTTTGCTAATTTTTTTTTCCTTTCCCCACTAGTTAAAACAAAAAGTTCAAAATATGCTTGGTGTTCTTGGAATTTGCTCGCAGAGCATCCTTGTGACAATTCAAGTGACCTGCATCATGTTAAGTCACCTTTGCAGGTATGCACAGCAGGTAACATGCTTTGTGTCTAAGTAGTACTAAATAATGCATCATGTTGAGCCCGAGCTAGTGTAGTAACAAATTATATAATGATTTCAATGTTTAGACACTAAATGACTTTGTTTCTTCCAATCTGAGTCGAGAGGTGATAAAACTATGAACTGGCAATCAGCACAATTGAAAACAGTAGTGAATTTTCTTTGAGTTTTTGCATTTTCATGTCTGACAAGTAGGGCCTGATTCTGCTTTCTGGGGCAACCATGCAACTCCTTCAGTTTCACTAGGAATGCACAACTATGAGGGCAGAATTTGGCCAACAAACTCTGGTTGAAGGCTTATGGAGGATAGTTAAAAAAATAAATAGAAAGGCAGTATTAGCTATTACATTCTAAAAGATTTTCCAGAAGAGTAGGTGCTTTGGTTCATGTAATACAAGAATCATCCTGAAAATTCTCAGAATGCTGTCATCTAACTAGAGCTGAACTTTAAAGACTCCAATAAGTTGGGACATTACAACTGTAGTTTCCCATTACAACTTTTGTCATCATACATTGTTGAACTTCTTGATTCTGATTGGGACTGGAAACAGAAATGCCATGGTACCATAAGAAACTATAAGAACAATTTCTGGCTGAATAGAAGGAAATGCCAGAAATCTTATCACTCTGTTTCTGCTGGAACTTCAGCTCAGTTTTGTAGACTCAAGATGTTCTCATAAGCTTCCAGAATGCCTGGAGTACTTAATTGAAGAAAACCATCAGACTTTATAGGAATCACTACTTGATATGGAGAGAGATCCAATGTCTATTCCTGTTTCTGTAACGAACTTGGCAGTGTCTTTACAAGATGTTTTCAAGGCATCCATGAGAAGTCTAGGCAAGCTTTCAGAATTCACATTAAAGTGTAACTGAGATGATGACTGTCCTAGGAATAAGTGAAACTGCGATCCAACCCATGATTTATTTTTGTGCATGCATGCTTACCCTGGATTTTGTATGTGTTTATATAGATACTACACACACACAGGAGGAAGATTTTCTGCACCCTTAAAACAGCTACTGCAGATTGGCCTGTGGTGAGGAGCACATGGAGGCAAAGGACTGCATGAACCATGAGTAGTCCTGCTTCAAGTTGGAAGTAATTGTATTCCAGTCAGTTATTTGTTTGGGAAACCTTCTAGACACTAGAACTGATAACTTAGAATGGCCATAAGCAGCTCACAGCAGACATCACCAGTTTCAAGTAAGGAGAGATTTTGTGTCTAAGACCTGTATAAGCAAATGAGAAGAACATGAGCAAGTGTTTTGTTGTGTCTGTGGAATATCTGGTTCCTTACTGTTATACCTGCCTGCTTATTAGTAGTTTGCTGTTCATATGCAGAGAAGAGTATTCTAAACTAATTCCAGTTCCTGGCTGGAATTAGAATAAAGTAAGGATTCTGATATTAGAGAAAGAAAAAACATGATTTGCTGTTGGCTTTCTCCAGCTCAGGATGAAGCTCTCTTCTTCAATCCACTGTGTGGATCTCCATTGTAGTTCTTGTACTTGCACTGTGAATTAACTGCATACACATCCATGGGAGTTACATAGGTACAGGGAAAGAGGAGTTTCTCTGTTTCTGTAGCAGAGGAACAGAATTCTGATTCTCTGAAGAACCAGTAAGACATGGATGTTCCCCCAAATCTAGCATCAATTCTTTCATCCATGCTATAGAGAACAGAAACCTTGGTTTGCTTAATTCTACTGATTATAAATAGGTATGCACTAATGCATTTCCAAGGCTCTGTCAGTGTACAATGCAATGTGATTTTGACATGACTGAATGGATTGTAAACTTTGTCAGATCAGGGTGTCACCCACTTAAACAACATCCTCATCGTTTTCTTAGGAAAAGGTCTGAGACAAAATATTGAATTATTTAGAATACCTGTGGCAAACTGCTAAACAGAGGCATTCTTGAAAAAAAGATATTGAATGATCTTCAGGTCAGAGACTGAAAGCTCAAGGACTGAATTCTGCTAGAAGACAAGGGGATTACTTATGTGAGAAAAGCAAGCAGGATTTGGCCCCCACTGTGATATAATTGTAAACAGCGTAGCAAAGCTGTAGATGTCTCTGCATTTAATTTCATTAATTAAAAACAATCCATTATTAAGCTGTTTAATTCTTTGGAAGAATTATCGGACTGTTTCTTTATAAGAAGATGCTAACTGCATTATGCAGGCATTCTGTTTCTGATTGTCCGTTGTATGAACTTGATTTGATTCAGGTAGGGACAGAAGTATTTGTGGTTCTGTATTCTCTTAGGTCCAAACCCATTTTCTATCTGAATGGGTGCTGGGGAGATCCGCAGGCAAGGGAATTTCTTACCCAGAGGAGATGGAGTGGCAGTGGAGCTGCTCCACAGAGGTTACTCCAGCCTAATGGTGAGTAAAAAGAACAGGAGTACTTGCGGCACCTTAGAGACTAACAAATTTATTTGAGCATAAGCTTTCGTGGGATACAGCCTGCTTCTTTGGATGCGCAGAATGGAACACACAGAAAAAAGATATTTATACATACAGAGAACATGAAAAGGTGGAAGTAGCCATGCCAACTGTAAGAGGCCAATCAACTGAGATGAGATAGCAGCAGCAGGAGAAAAAAAATCTTTGAAGTGATAATCAAGATGACCCATAGAAGGCGTGAGGAGAACTTAACATGGGGAAATAAATTCAATTAGTGTAATGACCCAACCATTCCCAGTCTCTGTTTAAACCTAAGTTAATTGTATCTAATTTGCATATTAAGTTCAGCAGTCTCTTTTTGGAGTCTGTTTTTGAAGGTTTTTTGGTGAGTGTTACCTTTAACAGCCGTAATACTTTCTCCATAGTGGGGAGGGAAAGACTTGAGGATCTGCACAGTCTAGATCCTCTGGCCCCATCTCATCTTAAGCCATCTCTTGCCTCTAAAACAATTCTATATATTGCTCTTCAGGGAGCCCTCAGGGCACTGGGCTTCCCACACCTGAGGGTGGCCAAAACCGATTGTGCTCTCTCTGTACAGCTGCACCAGTTCCATTGCCCAGAAGATCTTCCTCTGGGGGTGCACTTAGGATTTGTGGCATACTGTGTGGCTTGTTTCACCGGTACAGACCAAGCCACAGCTAGTGGTGATTTTTTGTCTTAGTAGTAAAAGCAGGGATTTTTAAAGAAACATTAGATATTACCAATAGTCTGTTTTAAAACTGGTACACTGTGTCCTGTGCTCTCAAAACCTGTTGGTTTTGTGTCATTCTGCTTGGAGTTTAATTGCAGCCAGCCATTGTTTTAGCATTTGCTTTCCAGTTTGAGTAAAATTCACAGCATTTGCAGTACATGAGTGAATCCTCATATAGGTTATATTTGTTTCCAGAGTCACAGATTCTGTGGGGGGAAAAAGCAAGACATTTGACATTTGGGCCATTTGTGTGTGGGAGAGTGGCAAAGAATCAAACCTGTTTTTTTCAAGAACCTTGAATGTAGTCAAATTAGAACTTGATCCAGCAACCCCTCACTAGAGGATGGGGGTCATTAACTTCACTGGGACTTTTAAACACCTCACATAGATAAAGAGTTGCAGGATTGGGCGTTCTTTAAATCCTGAGCTGCGTGAGAGGCTAATGGAAAGGAGGAGCTCAGCAACAACACTGTAGTGATACAAGACCTGTTCTTGATTCTTGTGAAGTTATGAAATTTCTCACTCTTGGAAAGTAAAATATTTGGGGCATTAAGTTGGATTTAAAATGTCTGCCCATAGAGTGGGAAGTGCTGTGTTTGGATCTGGTCATTGTAACCATAGCACAAACTCAGATCTAGTCCTTTAAACTAACATGGCAAAAACAAAAGTAATTTGGGATACCAGCCAGTGTCACTTTATGTCTTTAAACTATTCTGTCATCAATTTGGGTCTTTTCACCATGGCACTTGATTAAAGCACTTGCGAAAAAAAGCCCGTAACTTTTGCTCATCTTACTAACTGTAGCTACCCATTTTGATTTCTTTATTAATGCTTCAAAATTCCTGTTAATAAATGGAATCATCACCATTAAGAAGTTGTTACCTTGCTATCTGTCCTGTTAGAGCAGTATTCCTGATATTCAGCAGCATAAGCCAGTACATACAGTTCTTTTAGAGATACAACTATTTTACTGAAATAGTTATACCAGTATAGCCCCTACAGTGGAGACAGTTATACTGTTATAAAGGTGCCTTAAACCAGTATAGCTTATTTCCCTTTCTGTTTGGGAATAATTTATACCAGGATAAGCACTTTCATACTGATATGGTTGTATTCACATTAGGGAGGACTATATTGCTTGAGGGTGCTGATATTGTTCTTGTGGTATAAAGCACTATGTATAGGAATTCTTTGAAAATGCTGGAGAAGTGAATTTTTGGTGTTTAGCACACCAATAATTTTACGTGCCAATAATTTTTTTTAATGGTGACCCCTATTAACAGGAAAAATTCCTGACACTCTCTAACATACCAGGGTACAATCCAGGCTAATGAGCAGCTGTCACTTCTACCCTGCAACCTTGGGTGCCTTATAATGCCTCGCTGAAGTAGCTCCCACCTGGACTCCTTCCAGACACCCTGAGTGTCTGTGTGTAACTGCAGCCTGCCAGCTATAATGTAAACATTTTGGCTCTCACCAGCCTGGTTATGCTGCAGGGTAACCCCAACACATGCTCACTACCACATTGCCCCCCAGAAATATGTGTCCAGGCCTCTCCTGGAAGGATAAAATATTTTAAGTCTGTTATTCCTTAAAGAGAATAATATGCCAGTTTATTATCTCAAATAGTTATTCAGACACTTCAGTTTAAACACATTGTATTAGATAAAACAGTAAAACAAGTTTATTAACTACAAAGAGAGATTTTAAGTGAGTACAAATAATGAGGCATAAAGGTCAGAAATGGTTGCAAAAAATGTAAAGATAAGACATTTATTATTACCTAACTTAATCTATCAGACTCAATAAAAGTTTCTCATCACATGCTTTCAGCAGTCTTACTGACCAAACTCTGTAGGTCAGGACCTCTCCCACAGAGTCCAACAAGTGCTTCCTTTGTTGCATTGGTGCAGTGAAGGAGATGGGCAGAGGGAGAGAAAGGGACACTATGGGATGTTTGTCGTCCCTTTTTATACTTTCCAGTCCCCCTCTGGAAAAACATTTCCAGCTGAGCACTAGGAGAAAAAGTGTCTATGTGGAAGGATATTCCCTGCTCGTTTTTTCTCACCTGTTTCAGCTTTTTTTTGTATCCCTTCCAACTTGGTAACTCTGTTTACAGCTTAGATCAGGGGTAGGCAACCTATGGCATGCATGCCAAAGGCGGCACGCGAGCTGATTTTCAGTGGCACTCACTCTGCCCAGGTCCTGGCCAGCAATCTGGGGGGCTCTGCATTTTAATTTAATTTTAAATTAAGCTTCTTAAACATTTTAAAAACCTTATTTACTTTACATACAACAATTGTTTAGTTATATATTATAGACTTATAGAAAGAGACCTTCTAAAAATGTTAAAATGTATTACCGACACGCGAAACCTTAAATCAGAGTGAATAAATGAAGACTCGGCACACAACATCTGAAAGGTTGCTGACCCCTGGCTTAGATGCAAACTAAGCAGAGCACCCATTCCTTTGTTAGGACAGATCTGTTTGCCAACTTCTTCTTGGGCAGGGCTGTGGGGTTTGGAAATGTGTTAATAACACCATATAGGGATATCTTATAACTTTACATACAGTGTTGTCACATATATTTCACCAAGACAATAATAACCAGCAAATTATGAGTTTTTAAATGATACCTCACAAGACATACTTTGTACAAAGATTATTACAATAGTGTCTAGCATAGTGGTCTCCCAACCTTTTTATGCCCAAGATCACTTTTTGAAATTAAGGGCAACCCAGGATCTACTCTGCCCCTTCCCCAAGGCTCTGTCCCTTCCCCAAAGCCCCACCCCATTCACCCCATCCTCCCATTACTCGCTTTCCACCACCCTCACTCACTTTCACTGGGCTGGGGTAGGGGATTGGGGTTCAGGAGGGGGTGCAGGCTCTGGGCTGGAGCAGAGGGGTTCACAGTGTGGGAGGGGGCTCTGGGCTGAGCCTGGGCCCGGGGGTTGGGGTACAGAAGAGGGCTCTGGTCTGGGGCACAGTATTGGGGTGCGGGAGGAGAAACAGGGCGTGGGCTCTGGGTGGGGGCTCTGGGCTGGGGCAGAGTGTTGGGGTGCAGGAGGGTGTACAGGATACTGGCTCTGAGAGGGTGCTCAGGGTTGGGGTTTGGGGTGCGATCTCCCTCCAGGCAGCACTTACCACTAAGGCAGGCTCCCTGCCTACCTCGGCCCCACACTGCTCCTGGAAGGGGCCTTAGGCACATGGCTCCGTGCGCTGCCCCTCTCTGCAAGCACCACCCTTGCAGCTCCCATTGGCCACAGCTCCCCATTCCTGGCCAATGGGAGCTACGGGAACAGTACTTGCAGGCAAGAGTAGCGTGCAGGAGTGGAGTGGGGGCGGGGCAGGCAGGGAGCCCGTCTTAGCGGCAGCTCTGCTGTGCCACTGGAGATGGCAATTGACTGGGAGATCCTCTAAGATCGACCAGTTGGTGACCACTCATCTAGGGTGTGAATATAGGGGAGTAGTCTGTCCCTCCTTCATTAGAATAATTCTTATCTTGTGATCCAATGCCATTAATGTGTGACACAGAATCTTCATAACATGATTCAACAGGAGTTTGTAAATATTTTCCAAGACTATGTATAATTTTTCTTGGTCAGCTCTTGCCAAGGACAAGTTCACCACTTGTGTGCTGATGGAACGGATACCAAGTTGGGCAAGCACCAAAACCCTAGTTAGTATACCCTGAGTTCAACATTTGGATCTGAATTTTGCTGCTTGAGCCCATCCCTGCAAATGGAGCCAGATTATCAGCTGGTGTAAATTGTCTTCAATTGATCTACACCATTCACACCGGTTGATAGCCTGGCTCTGTTTGCGGGGATTGGCTCAAGCAGCAATATTAAGATCCAAATGTTGATCTGGCCCATTAAATTTCTAATTCTTGAATCACATACTAGCTAAAACTAGATGGGATATTATATTCCAATATAATTATCTTGATTCTAACACAATGACTGGTCTAGGGGATTTCTAGTTGAATAACATCCTTTGTAATCTTTTTTAAAAAGCTTATTAAAAAACTAAAGTAAATTGGGGTGGTCCCATCACATATCAAGGAAAAGGCCCTGTTTTTTGTCTCCATACCAACGCCCTCGAGAAGTATATACCATTTAGCCTTTTTGTACCATAATTATAGGTATATTCTCTCACTGCAGACAATAAACCTGCTCTCCCTCATATCACCCTAGTGTAGTCTATTCATTTAGAAATTGTTTTATTTTTTAAATGCTAATGTTATTCTTACTAGCTTGGCAACCCTAGGATAATAGCATATATCAGTGAATTAGGTTATCTTTGTTTAAGGCATTTCTGATTTTTAATTAAAAAGAAAAGTCAGACTCTTGGTGATCACCTACAGGATTGTGACTCTCCATGGTTACCTGTCACTCAAAGAGATCTAGCTCTGAGGAATGCTAATTAGCACTGCTAAAGCACTAATAATTGGGCTGTGGAGACAGGCTGCAGAAGGAGGCTGTTTGCCTGCCTTGCCAGCTAAATGGACTAGTACAGTCAAGAAGGTACGCTGGATAAAAGAGAAAAAAGCACTCAGACTGTAATTTTTAGTGTTGACTTTAAAGTTGTTTACCAAAATATATCCTAGAAACAAGTGCCCACACTGAAAAGCTTGGTGCTTAGCAACCTCCCTAACAGCCTATTCCTCAAAGATGCACAGTGAACTCAACTTCTATTTATTTCCATGGTACCCAGGACAGCACTTTGCAGGAATGGGCCCTAAAATATATTCCCTGATTTTTAGTGCATATCACCATTGCTTGATCACTGCTGGTGTTCTGATATATTGTATTTGGCCAAGAAAGTAAAATAAATAAATAAAGTAGCATGAATTTCTCAGGTCATCTGTCTTAGGTACTCATTTGGCTCCCATTATCTGGGCCTTTCACAATATTTTGAATGCATTTAGCTTCACAACATCCCTGTGAGGTAGGGAAGTACTATTTATCCCCATCTTACAGATGGGAAACTGAGGCACATAACTTAATGATGGTCACATGAATTGTCTGGTGCAGCTGGAATTGAACTTGGGATTTTCAAGGCCCCAGGCTAGTGCTTTAACCACTAGACATTCCTTCCTTTCTGCGGTTTCTTTAAAATGGCCTGATTTTCATATGGTGGGAGCTCAGAACTTTCTGAAAATCAAGTCCCTTTTAAAAGAAGCCTCGAGTTGGGTGCCCAAAAAGTGAAGCACCCAAAGTCATGAGTGACTTCTGATATTTTAGCTATGTCTGTTCTTTCATCTAAGTCATCTCAGGAATCTGTTACCTTGACTCATTGTTTCAGGTCTCAAATTAACACCCAGTCCCACAAAGAGTTACACACTCATTAACTTTATACATGCAAGTAGTCTTACTGACTTTGAGGCAACTTGCATTAAATGTGTGTAAACCTTTGCAGAATCTGGCAATTAAATTGTAAGATCTTTGGGGTAAAAGATTCAATACATCCCAGAATCATGCTTCAGATCCTGCTGTAAAAATAAAGAATACTAATATGAAATTATATTAGATGAACAGGTAGGGAATAGTTGATCACACTGATTGTATTGCAAGTATTACACAAGTAATCAGTACTTGCAAAAGTGTGGATGGGTTAGCTAAATTGAATGCCTGCAGCAATTCTTAACTATCCATAATGAGCTATTAATGTACTGTGAAAGAGAGAGAGAGGGAACTGCTAACTTAGTGTCTCCGGTTACTGAGAGCTTCTTGGGTTAAAATGTTAAATGGCTACATTTGAACTGGAGGTGCAAATGCCACTCAGGAAGATGTACCTGCTCTAGCTGCAATCGAGCTAGTGCTCTAAAAGTACAGTGTAGTTGCAGCAATGCAAGCAGAGAGAGGGGCTAGCCAGTCCAAGTATGTTCTTACTGTCTGAGACTGGTAGGTACTCGGGGCAGCTAGCCCCTCCTGCTGTTTGTGTTGCCACAGCTACTCTCTCCTTTTAGAGTACTAGCTCAATCACAACTAGTGAAGATATGTCTCCTTGAACTGAATTGACATCTCCAGCTCAAAGTGTGGACATATAGTGTTTTGATCATCATGTCTAAGGGTAACTTCACTACATAGCATGGGAATCTTACCCAGTACAAACCAAGAACCAGCATCTACACTCCCTTATTCCTGCACGTAGTGCTAACTTGCTCACACATTATCAGTGGGTGAAGTTCTGACTCCTTCTGAAGTCAATAAAGTAAATGGGAATTTTGCCAATTAGGCTAGGATTTCACCCAGTGACATCAGTGGTCAGGAATAAGGATTTGCAGGCTAGCATCCCAAAGTCCTGTCACTGCTCATCCTGAGTCCAGTGTTAAAAGCTGGGATGGATTCTATGGAGACATTTCCTGATTTGGTTCTTACTGAGTTCTCCTCAGCGATGTGAAGAGTTTTCCCAGGTCAATGTGCAGCCCACACTCCTCTCAAGGTGCTCCAGCTCACTTCTTTCTGTATTTTGGTAATCTTTACAAATTGAGCATATAGAGATATTAAAAAAGGTGACCTGTCATCTAACATACCTGAAAGACCACGATGCAGGTGAAGTCTTAATAAGTGGCAATGCTATGCCACAAGAATAGCAAAGAACATTTAAAGAATTGCCTGCTCTCACCTTACCAAGGTGTTTCATCTTTCTCTTTAAACACCCACCCACATAGTAGATTGTTTTTGGGGGTACCTCAGTTATCGGACATTAGGTGGTGGACTAGATACTGGTGTGTGCCCATTAGGTTGATAAACCCACTTTCAGAGAGACCTACATTTTCTTTTTAAACTACCTACCTTTTCTGTTGTCACAAGCTATCAGCAAAGAGAAAAGGCAGCATAGCCCAGGCAGTATTCAGTAATATTGCCTGATACTCCAGAATATAATCTCAAATTGTCTCTTAAAATGAAATCCCTGAATATGTGATTATGGTTTATGGCATTGACTCATGTTTCTTCTGTTTTTTTCTCTTCTGGTACTAAAGTGCCTTGTTTAGAAACCACACTGGCCTAACTAGCTGTCCGTATGTATTTAGACTGTATGCTCTCTATGGCATCTTGTAAAGTACCCAGTATGTTCTGTCTGTGTGTGATAAATTTATTGTATGTAACCAATTATGCATCATGTCTAATTCAAATAGCCTTTAAAATCGAAGTAGACAAGTAGCATCCTATCTGAGCAACCACCTTTTCTATATGGCCCAGTGCAGTCATGGCTTAATACTTCCTTTTCCTCGTCATTGCTCCATTGTTGTTATGGAGACTTATTTCTGGCATAATGCAATTCTGCCCCTTCATGGCTCAATTTCCTGGCATGCACTGCTGTTACCATGGAGATACTTGGCCATTCATTTTTCTGCTCCTTTCAAGAGCAGAGTACCTTCTGGTGCCTCAGGCAGATGCGTGTGATGTCACTATGTGGCTATGGGCACTTTAAAAAAAATTGCAATCAGCTCCAGCCTGTTGGCTAATCAATCAAACAAACAAAACCTGTGTTAAAGCAATGGTGATGGTGTGGGTCTGACTCAACCACCACCCAAAAGTAAGGAAGCTTGGAGCTAAGGCTGGTGTCCAGAAATAGTCAAATCCATGAACCCGCACATTTGGAAGCCCCTTACCCTCTCAAGGTACAGTGGAGGAGTGAAAAGCAGAATGCCTGACTGGATTTTCAGCTTCACAGTGGAACTGTCTTCCTTTTGTAAAGAAATTCCTATAATAGTGTTTCAGTAGATCGTCTGAGTTGTTTACTTTCTTTTAGCCTATCACAGTGTTAAATGTAGACATTATTTTTAATCTAATACACTAGACTGAAAAGTACATATGCTGTATGTCTTTGAGGTCAGATCAATAATGACCTGTCTGTAAATGTACTTTTAAGGGCTTTTAAAATGTAGACCAGGGATCGGCAACCTACGACACTCATGCCAGAGGCGGCATGTGAGCTGATTTTCAGTGGCACTCTGCTGCCGGCCTGAGGTTCTCTCCACTGGCCCCGCTCAGCCCACTGCCTGCCTGGATGGATGGAACCCCAGGCCAACAGCAACTGAGCGGGGCCAGTGCCTGGGACCCTGGCTGGCAGGGACTGGCCGACGGAACCCCAGACTGGCAGTGAGTTGAGCAGCTCAGCCCGCTGATGGTCTGGGGTTCTGTCCACAGGCCCCCCCTGCTGCCGGTCTGGGGTTCCATCCGCCGGCCCCTGCCAGCCGGGGTCCTGGCTGCCAGCCCCGCTCAGCTCGCTGCCAGTCTGGGGTTCCATCCAGCCCCTGTAAATATAAAATGTATTAGTGGCACGCAAAACCTTAAATTACAGTTTGAAGACTCGGCACACAACTTCTGAAAGGTTGATGACCCCTGATGTAGACCATTGACCTGTTCTATTCCGTTAATATATCAGGGTGAAATTTTGCTCCCAGCTCTATTTTAGGGATATGTAAGGTATCATGGAATTTATGCACCCGCTACAAAATTAAGAGTTGTATCTAAATTGTCCATGAAGCTGTCTTGTCTCCCCCATGCTCTGATTTAGATGCTGATATTTAAATACTTCTGTTCTTCCTTCCTCATCTGTCCGTGGGGAATGATATTGATTAGATCCACACAATGGCTCTCAACTCTGATATTCTGCTGTTCCTACATGTGCAGAACTGCTGTAAGTATTGGCAGGAGTGGGAGTTCTACACATTTGGGGCGGGGGTAGAGGGAGGGGAGAGAGCTAGAATATTGGGTTTGGGAATGCGTGAATGTATTTATCTAACTTCAAACAAAGTGAAAGATGGATCAGAGGTGAAGGAAAAACTAATGGAACTTATCAACCTAGTATTTAATGATAAAATCCATAATACTTTGCCTCTATTGATCTCAAAGAAAAACTGCTTTCCAAAGGTGGGTATTATCACCATTTTATGGGTGGGGAAACTGAGGCACAAGGCAGTTTAGTGACTTGGTCAATTTCACACAGCAAGTCAAAGCAATGGACAGGAAGGGAAGCTAGTTCTTTTGGGCAAGTGCCCTATCCATTGGACAGTGCTGCTTCCCAAACATGTAGAATATAAACAAAGAAACAGATGTGGTGAAAGAAAAATGCTAATGGAATATCATATATAGTCCATTCACTTGTGTTAGCCTTTTTCTTCGTGCAGGAGAAGGAGGAGGGACATTTATCAGCATAACTAAACTGTAATAATTATACTACCTGCAAATCAGTATAAATTAAACCAGAAAAGGCATTCTTATCCTGGAACAAGAGCATCCATGCAGGGAGTGTGACTCCAGTCGTATAGTTATGCCAGCAAATTTCCCCTTGTAGATGAGCGCTTTAGCCATAGGTTGTTAGCACAGGTTTCTCTTTAACTCGTTAAATGTATTTTAACGCATTGAATCGACGTGGGTGAGGCAAGGGGTAATGGATTTAAATTACAAGGAAAAATGTGCAAAATCAGATAAATTGGCAATTAAAAAGCAACAGTTGGAGAGGTTTGCAGAACCTTGAACTCTAAAAGCTTTTCCCATCCCTAACTGGAGTCACGATCTGACAGCAGACATTTGCCCGTCCTATTTAAATGTGGATTTTTTGATGAGATTAAGTGACCCATGGTACCTGTATGAGCATTATGGTACATGTGTTTTATTTTTGCATTTTAAATCCATCATACAAAATGCATGACGTATTTTAAAATAAAAAATATTTACTTTGAATGCACACTGAGTGCTTTTTAAACCTTACTACTTTGGGACAGTCAATATTTTTATACCTAGATAGTCTGATTCAGAATGTGCTGGTCTGCAAATCTCAGTCTGAAACCAGAAGCTGTTTAGGGCCCAGAGTCTCAGCTGGTGTAAATCAGCATGGCGGCACTTGCTTCAATGTTGCTGTGCTGTTTGACACCTGCTGTGGGTGTGGCCATTTGAATTTGTAAAATCCAATTTGCCTTCCACCCCAAAGTGAGCTATAAACTCTTTAAAAATTTCTGTTTAATAGAAATGCTGAGAATCTTTTCTCTATTATTGACAAACAAATCGGTAAATAGTTATGATTTTCTGCTGTTGTAGGAAGCTTTTTGGGATGGAGCAGATGTGAACACGTCAGGCAGATGCCTGATCACTGCTAACAACTGAATTAGATTCCCATCCTGCAAGCTGTTCTGCATGGTGCAGGCCTCAGGGCCTATGCAGAATCATGGACTTCAGTGGGGCTCCATGCAGGTGTAGGACACTGACCATGCAGAGCAGCTGGAGGACTGGGCTCTTTAAAGTTTAGCCTGGTGAGTTCATTATCCACTGGATCAGGCCTACGGTTCTTGCACTTGTGTCCAAGCCCAGCATGGGGAAGTTGGCATCCTCTCCTCAATACTAGTGCAGGGCCAGGTACAGTCTGGCCTTTAATATTTAAATATTAGCTATTTGATTTAAATATTGGAATTTCCTTTCCAATTGTTAAACTTTTCTTAAAGCAGGCTTGGAAACCAATTCACAGACCTTCCCCCTGAGCTCTCACATTGCTAGTAGCAAGGGGCTTTGTGCCAGAGAAAGATGGCTACCTCCAGTACCAGGCTGAGAAATCCCAGTGGTAATAAAACACTTTTTAAAAAAAGCATTTCACAGTTTATTCTTAGTGTGAATTGCTTCGTACATTGTGAACTTTCATACTGAAGAGCTCAGCTCTATGGACGCAGTTTTCCTTTAGGGTCGTCTTCCTCTGTGAAATGAATAAGGTCTCACAACAGAGCTAGTCAGACTTTTTATCTGGACTTCGGAGAATGTGAAAATGGAGTTCTAATCAGGATGCCTGTCCTGTGACAGCTTTCTAAACAGAATAACAAACTGGCCTTACTCTTGTTGATCGTATACGCTTAGTTTATGCTAATATGGTGTGTTTTGCACTTCCTCGTTAAATGCACCTGGTGAAAAGGCTCATTTGCTTTTGTGGCGGAAAGGCCCAGTGTTAGACTTGCTTACGGCAGCAGGCCAGCCGCTGTGTCACATCACTGTTTGGAGGTGGATTGTTTTTCACACACGTCTCCAACGCAGCTAATGAATACCAGTAAATTAGGCACCAGTCTTGCATCAGCTAAGAGGACCATGGATTAAGTAAACCTGTAAAGTACTGTAGGGAGTTTGGTGGGTTATGTAAATCCCACACTAGGTAACATGGGATTAATGAACTAATATGGGTTGAGGTGATTGCCCTGATACACCTGTGACAGATGTCAGAATTGGAGAGGGACATGTGAAGGGAAAAACACAGCTCAGTTGAAGGCAGAACAGGCAGGCGAGCTAACCTTCAGTCCGCCTCTCCTGGAGAGAGGGCTGACTAAAGGCAGGAACTCCTCAAACGGGCTGCTGCCTGATGGCCCATCCCATTTGGAAGGGAGGGCAGATGTTAATACCCATTGAGAAGGGCCTGTTCCTTTCTGTTTGCTTGTGAACTCAGTTTAGGGCCACAGCCTGATGAGCATCCTCGGAAGAAAGAGAGCCTCAACCCAGCCTTGGGTTATTTGTGTTATTTCCCCTTCTTCCTGTTCGTTGACAACCTACCTGGAAAGGGCTGAACCATCTAGGTTTGGAACTGGAGCAGGAAAACCTGGATACTGCAGAGCACTGACCTGGGTGAGTGTTAAAGCCATAACTAGAGCCCTGAGGGTATCATAGGGGAGGAACTTCTGGTGACAGGGAGTAAGTGTTAACATCCCTGTCTTAGAGTGAGAAACTGAGACACATACAGGCTAAGACCAACATTTGCAAACTTTGACTGGCTATGGGAATATTCACAGTGAACTCCTGGGAAACCATCCAAAGACCAAAACTTAGTTGCTGAAGAATCGTTTAGGAAAGTAAATGAATCGGAGAGAGGCACGATCTGCTTGTGAAAAATTCACACACAGAAGAGTAAATATGTCAAATAAAATTGTTTGTTGCAAATTACTCAGCTGCAGTTATAAATAACTGGACTGTGTGTGTGTGTGTGTGTGTGTGTGTGTGTGTGTGTGTGTGTGTGTGTGTGTGTGTTATAATGAAAATAGTATATCAACCTTCACCACATCTGCTGCAGATCACAGAGCATCTGTCTAAATGCTATCTAATGATGTGTGTCAACTGAACACCAGAAATATCACATAGATCTATTCCCTTATTGAGGGCTGAATCTAGGCCTTTTACTTCTCTTGCCACATCTCACTGACTGGACAGTCTTAATGCTATTCTTCCCCTCTGTGTGCCTAAGTAATAGGAGGGGAGTGGGTGTTGGGGTGAGGGGGAATGCTTCTCCCTCTCTCCTTTAAGAAATAGTTTTGTCTTAAAAAAAAAAAAAATCTTAACTCCAGGTACATGGGAAAAATCAGAGCTTGTCAGGAAAGGAAGAATCCGCTCTGAATAGGAGTAGAAAAAATACATTGGTAACAGATGGTACAAATGTAAATAAAGTAAGTAAACTAACTGATGTTGTTTGCCACTTTCACCTCTCCACAGTGGTGAGTAGTGTTTGTTTTGTTTTGTTTTTTGCTTCACTTGGGCACAAATAACAAGCTGTTGGATTTTTAGACTCATTGTCAAGCAGGTGGCTGGCTATTCCTCATTTATGTCGTATATTTCAGTGTTTGCTCTGGGTTGGAGACTAGCTGGGTGAGGGGGTAGGTAATGGGTTATGAATACTTTCACATCAGTTAATTGGTATTATAGTAGGCCTTAGAGGCACCAACCAAAATCAGGGCCTCATTGTGTTATGCACTGCACAAACACTGGCCTAGGTCCTGCCAGTGTGTGTGTATATACAAATCCTGTCCCCATGTGGAACCTCATTGACTTCACAGAGACTCCATGCCAGCACATGAGTTGTGCTGTGTGGAGCTGATTTCAAGATTACTCTCACAGGATGTGACCATCCATACTGTAAATAGTTTAGTCTAGACACAAAACAGAAAAAAGATGAGAGAATGTGACAGAGCTGAGAACTGAACCTAGGTGTCCACAGTCCTAGTCCAGTGCCTTAAATCGTCAAAACATCCTTCTTCTATTGCACTGGATTGAATCTAGCCCAGGCCATTTGGAAGTTGTTACCAACTAAGGCTGTTGGTCGTGAAAGCAAGGTCCAATAAGCTAATATTTGGATTTATCACGTACTTATGTTTGGGATACTTCTTGTTAAGGAATATATGGTCTTTGATTACAGACATTTCTGACTCCAATTATGGTTGCCCGTTACTGTAGTAACAATGCGCCTCATATACACTAATGCACTTACCCTCATAACAACTAGGAGGGTTAGGAAACTATTATTATCACTCCCATTGTAGAGATAGGAAACTGAAGTCTTGTGGTTTACACAATATTAAGAAGATCTGGGTTCAGTTCCCAGCTTTGCCAGAGACTCTGTGTAACCTTGGCTTTGAAATTGTCACTTCCTTTCTCTGAGCCAGGAGTCGCTTCTGATCCAAAAGCTAGAAGACCTGATGTCACCAGAACCGGGAGGGCCAGGGGCTATGACCCCCCCCTTTTAAAAATGTGAGGGACATGCCCCCCCACTTTTTAACAAAAGAAAACAAATTCATGTCCCCTACAGATATTTTTTTCTCTTCAGAGTAATAGATTCTGCCAGGGAGGTGCTGCAATTACACCTTTCACCGACCAGGGGCTGCTGTGGCATGAGAAGAGAGGGCAGCTGGCTCACTGTGAGAGCAGCCTGCTGTGAAGAGGGAGTGGGCACTCAGGCCTTAGCCCTAGGGCTGGTGCTACCATTTAGGCGGACTAGGCGGTTGCCTAGGGCATCAGGATTTGGGGGTGCCAAAAAGCGGCACCCTCCAATTTTTTTTTAAGTGTTTGAGCAGCCGCTGCCCTGGGAGGGAGAGGGAGTCTGAGCTGCCAACGGCCGCCGAGGGGTTCCCCTGAGTCAGCGGGCCACCGCTGGCAGCCAGCAACCCAGGGGTTCCCCTGGGTCAGTGCGCCGCTGGCAGCCCGGGGGTTCCACCGCACATTCGCTGCTTCACTTCTCTCACCTCCCAGCCTTGTGGCGCCAATCAGCTGTTTGGCACCGCAAGCCTGGGAGGAGAATTAGAGCAAGACAGCGTGTTCGGAGACGATGCAGAGCAGAGGTGAGCTAGGGTGGGGAGGTACCGCAGGGCTCCCTGGGCCTGGGAGTGGGGAGCTGCTGTGGGGGGGGGCACTTCAGGGCAGAGGGGAGCTGCTGCAGGGCTGGGGGTGTGCAAGGTGGAAGTTTCACCTAGGGCACGAAACTTCCTTGCATCGGCCCTGCTTTGCCCCTCCACTTCTACAAAGGTTTTGGCGCCCTTGTCTCAATCTTCTTTTTGTTTATCTAGGAAGGGGCAGCTGATCTACCCAGTACCTGGTAATGCCATGCTTACAGCACCAGACTTTTACTGTCTTTACTAGATTTCATTGTGTGCCTATCGATGCTCAGCTATGCTGCCAAAGTTGCACTAGTCTCTTTCACCGTTGCTGCAGCCTCCTGGTGGATCATTCAGCACATCCCTTGCATACTTTTCCCATGTTTTGATGCATAATTGGTGCTGGAATTCATAGACTCATAGAAGATTAGGGTTGGAAGAGACGTCATGAGGTCATCTAGTCCAACCCATCTCCACACAAAGAAGCAGGTCCTTAAAACTTGGGTTTTATAGAAAACCATAAGAGAGAAAGTGAGCATGCAGCCTTGTTACAAAGTTGTGTAATTTGTGCTCTTTAAAAGAGTTTTGCCACAAGGTTTTACAGATTTTCCGTCTGTGTATTTGTAAAAGAAGCAGCCTCCCCAAGGCCTGGCTCTGGCTCCTTTAGCAAATGTGACGTAGAAGTCTGGAATACATGAGCCATCACACAGTGCTGATTTGACTCCTTGCTTCTGCACTGTCACTTAACTGAAGTGTTCTGCCTCCTAAGGGCTATGGTATCTAAATAAAGCCCCCTGGTGTCCTGCTCTGTGGAGAAGTGATACAGAATGCTTTTCTCTCAAGCAAGCATGAGGTCCCCTCTGCCTTCTTGTAAACCAATCCCATGGAACTCCTGACTGAGTGAAAAAACAGAACTGGTATTGTTCATACTTACTTGGTGGTTGTGCCTCAGTCGGTGGGGTTGGTGATGGTTTGGCTGAGTCTACTGTGTGGAGTGGGAGGGAAATGGGCAGGGAGTAAAGTCACAACCAGCCACGTGGACCTGACTTAGGGCAGTGACTAGATGGCACTGTATGCTGCAAAGTGGGCTTGTCTGTTTCCTGTTCCATTTATGTTTCTTGGCCAAATGTTTTAAAGTCAGAGTTCTCATTTCTGCATGTAGACTGGACCACTCCTGGAGGCCTTGGTGACTGTAGCTAGCAAACGTTCAGTTAATAGTGACTGAAACTTTAATGAAGCCTCTGTTACATGGGAAAATATAAGCAATTCTACAATGTGAACTATATTTTATCTCAGAGCTTACTGCTACTGTAGGTTTTAAAAGCCACTGAGAGGAACTTAAATCCAGCTAGAAGTCGATAGGGTTAAAACTATAACTAGATAACATAACTGTGCTTGTTATAATAATTATATGATATGATAATACTGGAAAAGTAAAGGGATTTAGTTAGCCTATAAATGTCACTGATGTGATTTGTGCTACTGATGAAGACTGGAGGAAAAATTCTAGCAGTAAGCAGAGGCAGAAATCTTCAGATAACAGATGGACAGACAAGATTCACACACCTACTGTACGTATGTAAAAGTATTACCATTCCATTTAAAAGAGAGCACTTTTTTTTTATTGTGGCTGAGCACATCTTACTTATTGTTTGGCACATTTATGGGAACATGAATTCTGTTTGCACTAAGCATCGAGTGGACAACATCCTGCTGAGGCTTGTGGGAGTTGAGGAGGAGCAGAGTGGGTGCCAGTTATGTGTTCAGCAAAAAAGCTATCCTGCCAGCATGGGCTGGCATAGCTCTGGTTGGGCCAGGGGATGAAGGAGCAGCCAGATGCACTGAACTGCTCCTTAGAAAAGAACACTGTATGCCTCCCAGCAAGCACATGCTGCAGATTGCAATCTATGCATGAATCAGCACTAACTTCTGCTCCAGCAGGCACACCATGCTCCTTTAGGGACATTGAGAACTGGCAAGTGAGGAAGGCAGGTCAACTTCCTAGTGTGCTCCTTGAACATAAGGCAGAGATTCTGCTTTGCTGCATGCACAGGGGAAAGAAACCCCCTATATCCTCTTATTGTGGCGATGCGGCACATGATGTAGCGCTGAATGTGGCCACCAAAGAACAGACTGAAGCTGAGTACCCATAACTGTATGGATGTGTAGCCCTTGCTGATGTTACATAAGTGCTGAAGTACCAGGATTGGACTAAGTTCATTTGTGGAACAAATGTCAGAGGGCAGTTCAGGCTACATTGCTGTCACTTAATCATCACTCTGCTGCCACAGTTGCAGCCTTGCTTTGGTCCACATGCCAACTTTCCATGCTGAGCTCCTGGAGGGGTCTCCCCTGGATATTCTGACTTCAGTCAGAGGGGTTGAAATCTTCTCTAATAAATTTAGTATTCTGGAACAATGAGGCAGAGAGAAACAGGATTTTTTTTTTTTTAATTTCCCAGGTCAGGAGACAGTACAGGTCACCCGGGGCAGAGGCAGGGGCAAGGTCAAGTACACTTTAGCATAGCTACTTTTTTGTGCTTCGGTGTGTAACACAGTTTATTCCAGAGTGGACGTTCTTCTTTGTGGAAAAATGAATGTTTCACGATATAAATTAATCTCCTGATTTATATATGCCAAATTAGTGTATAATTTATTTTTGTTCTTCCTTTTTTCTTTCTTTGGTTAAATTTACACCACTTGCTGGTTTCTATGTGATTTGATGTGTTCATGGTGCCATCTAGTGTTTAACAACAGAATTATTTTTCCTGGTCTAGAATAAAATCTTTCTCTGCAGGCATGGGGGGCGGGGGGAGCAGAGAATGCAGGGACTCATTATGTGATTAAATAATAGCTCATAATCTCCTAAACACCAATTACCATGATTGCAAAAGAGCTCAGCACCCAACACTCACACTGAGCACTTCTGAATATCTGGCCACATCTTTAGGTACCTAAATGAGTGCTGAGTTCTTTTGAAACCTGCCCCCAAATTTATAGCACAGAGCTCCAGAGAGTAAAAGTCAGACAACAGCAAGTCATTATTTTAAAAATCAATATCTTTTTAAAAATTTAAAAATTTGCGGAGGGGGGGGGCTTTACTGTGAGTAAATGGCGATACAAAAATATTTTCCATTGATGATTTCTAAAAAATGGATACGTTTGAGAAAATGCTTTTGTGAATTTCCACTTTTGAAAAATAGTCATATTGAATCTCTCTCTCTCACACACACACACACACACACACACACACACACACACACACACACACACACACACACACACACACACACACACACACACAGAGCTATCTATCTGGAAAATGTTATCAGAAAGGAATCCCACATTACTATTCTCTTCCCAGCCATAGTTGCTTTGGTCTTCAGATCCTGGCTTCCTCCAAACATCATGGAATACTCTAAAACACCTCTATGTTTCTAACAAATCTGTTGTTCTTCTCCTTCCCTGGCAGATGGGCAGCAGCTCCAATCTCAGAGCCAGGAAGCCCCTCTAGAAGACAGAAGAATGTATGGCTTTTATCTGAACCTTGACTTGACTCCCAAATGACTCTGTGTGAAGAAGGAACCAGACATTCCTGTGAACGATAGGCCACAGAAAATGTGGAGTAAACAGCAGTGGGGAGGGGGGTAGCGGAGCAACTTAAATAAAATTCAAAGTGCTAAAGCAGAGTGGTTGAGAGGTCTGGCTGGAATGAATTAGCTCTCCACCAGAAACAGTGCATAAAAGAATATGCAGAATGTAATTTAACTGGTTATTTTATCCATATTAGCAACCTGAAATAACCTCTACAGACACGTTTGAAACACAGTCTCTTTCTTGCCCTCTTTCTTGGAGCAAAGTGATTGCTCATAATAGCTGATCAATGTTCCTTAAATTAATAATGCTACCTTAATAGTTGCAGTGTTCCTTGTATTGGTACTTGTGCTAGGGAATACTAAAAGTATGGAGATAAATGGGAAGTTTGTAAGGGAGGCCACTGAATAAAAGTCAAGGGGAGATTAGAAAAGCAGAGCTGCAGAATTCAGGAATATCTGATGAAGGTTACAACTGGAGGTCAGTTGGATCATTTGTCCTTGAAATAGCGGCTCCAATAAAGAAACGTGAGGTCAAAAATAGAGGCTTAGCCATAACTGTCACTGCCTAATTACTGTAGAGGTTGTTATAGTAATGGGATTAGCCAGCAATGGCAGTAGCCAGTGGAATAGGTTCCTCTTTTTCTGTAGATCTAATAGAAGAATCTACCCAACAGCAGTGAAGTGGCTTGTTTAGAAATAGCTATGGTACAATTATGCAAAGTAGATTATATTTTTATTGGGAAATGATTTTGTGGTACCCTCTCCTCATGACCCAGTTACATTCGATTTTGTACAACCCTTTAATGATGTCAAGTATCAGAGGGGTAGCCGTGTTAGTCTGGATCTGTAAAAGCAGCAAAGAATCTTGTGACACCTTATAGACTAACAGACGTTTTGGAGAATGAGCTTTCATGGGTGAATACCCACTTCGTCGGACGCATGTAGTAGAAATTTCCAGGGGCAGCTATATATATGCAAGCAAGAAGCAAGCTAGGGATAACGAGGTTAGTTCAATAAGGGAGGATGAGGCCCTGTTCTAGCAGTTGAGGTGTGAAAACCAAGGGAGGAGAAACGGCTTTGTAGTTGGCAAGCCATTCACAGTCTTTGTTTAATCCTGAGCTGATGGTGTCAAATTTGCAGATGAACTGAAGCTCAGCAGTTTCTCTTTGAAGTCTGGTCCTGAAGTGTTTTTGCTGCAGTATGGCCACCTTAAGATCTGCTATTGTCTGGCCAGGGAGGTTGAAATGTTCTCCTACAGATTTTTATATATTGCCATTCCTAATATCTGATATGTGTCCATTTATCGTTTTCCTTAGAGACTGTCCAGTTTGGCTGATGTACATAGCAGAGGGGCGTGACTTAGAAACCTGTCTAAAAGCCAGCTACTATGTAAGAACTTATTTGATGTGCACTGTGAGTTAGCAACCAGAAATTACTTGTTTATGTAGAGAAGGTTCAGGAATTTGAGGTCAGCATTCTTAACTGAAGATGGAAGGTAGATGACGCTTCTTCAGTTAATGACTGAAGACACAATCCAGATGGGATTTTTTTTCTCAACTATTGTGTACCTTTTTAACCCAGTATGGGCAGCATTCTCATTTAATAAGAAATACTCTTGCCTCTTGTCAGAAAGATGGGTTATAGGGTGTATACTCATGTATCCTTATCTACCCACTACTGGTTAAAGTATAGCTCTTACTGGAGGGGAAGCAAAACTAAGAGGAAAAGTTATGCGCAAGGGAGTTACTAGAATTCATTAGGGTTGCTGCTGGGAACTTTGTCTGTAAGAGGAACAGGTAAATAGTGTCCACTAATAGATTATTCAAAAAGTTTACTTGATGGAGTAGTCCAGAATATGTCTTAACCTTACTTCAAGTTTAGTGAACATTTCATTCAAATATGTAAACAAATTTACTGCAGTGTGTTCACAGAAATGGCAGATTTTGAGCAAGTATTACAAAATGTTTGAAGAAATGAATTTCAGATTTGTAATTGTGAGTATTTGCTGTGGAAAACTAATTCTAAATGCTACACTCAGCTACAAACAGACCATGTGACCTACATGGGAAAACCAGAGTGGGGGATGGATCACCTTGCCATGCATGTTTGTACAATGCCTAATCCAATGGGGTGGCTTGATGACAGGTTATAAGTACCTACATGGGGAACAAGTACCTCGTAATAGGCCCTTCAATCTAGCAGACAGAAGTGCAACAAAATCCCATTGGTGGCAGTTGAAGCTAGGGAAATAGATTGGAAATAAGGTGTAAATGTTTCACAGTGAGAGTAATTAACCATTAGAACAACTTCCCAAGGGTTGTGTTGGACTCTGCGTCACTGGCAATGTTGAGAATTAGATGTTTTGTGTAAATAAATAAATAAATAAATGCTGTAGTTCAATCAGGAATTATTTTGGGGAAAGTTCTACGGTCTCTGTTATGCAGGATGTCAGGCTCGGTGAGCACAATTGTCCCTTCTAGCCTTAGATTTTATGAATAGGGCCCTGATCCATATATGGGACATAGGTGCTATATCAATACACATGTAATAATAACTTCAAATGTAAATACTTGACACAATAAAACACTGACAGGCAAAGAAGCTACCAACTGAGAAAGTTTTGCAAAATTATTCTGTGAATGATTTCAAATGATGAGAAACTGAGATTTTTGTAGCTTATTAGTTTTAAAGCATTCATCCAAACTGATCTTTAGTAGGTTGTCAATTGCAGTTAACTCACATGATTAACTCAAAAAAATTATTCAAGATTAAAAAAATTTTAATCGCCCTGTTAAACAATAGAATACCAATTGAAATTTATTAAATATTTTGGATGTTTTCCTACTTTTCCATATATACTGTATTCTGTGTTGTAATTGAAGTAAAAAAGTGTACGAAAACAAAACAGTGTAAAACTTCAGAGCCTACAAGTCCACTCAGGCCGCCTCCTTGTTCAGCCAATCACTAAGATAAACAAGTTTGTTTACATTAACAGGTGATAATGCTGCCCTTTTCTTAGAATCAGAGAAGATTGAGGTTGGAAGAGATCTCAGGAGGTCATCTAGTCCAACCCCTGCTCAAAGCAGACCAATCCCAACTAAATCATCCTGGCCAGGGCTTTGTCAAGCCAGGGCTTAAAAACCTCTAAGGATGGAGATTCCACCACCTCCCTAGGTAACCCATTCAAGTGCTTCACCGCTCTCCTAGTGAAATATTTTTTCTTACTATCTAGCCTAGACCTCCCCCACTGCAACTTGAGAGCATTGCTGCTTCTTCTGTCACCTGCCACCACTGAGAACAGCCAAGCTCCATCCTCTTTGGAACCACGCTTCAGGTAGATGAAGGCTGCTATCAAATCCCCTCTCACTCTTCTCATAAATCATGTGCCCCAGTCCCCTCATAATTTTCGTTGCCCTCTGCTGGACTCTCTCCAATTTGTCCACATCTTTTCTGTAGTAGGGGGCCCAAACTGGATGCAATACTCCAGATATGGCCTCACAAGTGCCAAATACAAGGGAATAATCACTTCCCTCAATCTGCCTGCAATGCGCCTACTTTTGTAGCCAGCATTGCAAGATATTTACGTGTCATATATACTCAACATTAATTTGCCCCTTTGTGCTTCTGCTACCGTTCCAGAGGACATGCTTCCGTGCTGATGATGCTCGTTAAAAAAAAAAAAATGCATTAATTAAATTTGTGACTCTACTCCTTGAGGGAGAATTGTATGTCTGCTGCTCTATCTTACCTGCATTCTGCCATATATTTCATGTTACAGCAGTCTCAGATGATGACCCAGCACAGGGATCGGCAACCTTTGGCCCGCAGCCCACTAGGGTAAGCACGCTGGTGGCCGGACTGGTTTGTTTACCTGCTGCGTCTTCAGGTTCAGCCAATTGGGGCTCTCGCTGGCTGAGGTTCGCTGCTCCAAGCCAATGGGAGCAGTGGGAAGCGGTGGCCAGCACATCACTTGGCCTTGCCACTTCCCACAGCCCCCATTGGCCTGGAGTGGCAAACCGTGGCCAGTAGGAGCCACGATTGGCCGAACCTGCAGACGTGGCAGGTAAACAAACCAGACCAGTCCACCAGAGTGCTTACCCTTGTGGGCTGCAGGTCAAAGATTGCTGATCCCTGAGCCAGCACATGTGATTCATTTTAAGAACACTTTTTCACTGCAGACTTGATAAAAGACAAAGAAGGTACCTATGTGAGAATTCTAAAGATCGCTACAGCGCTCAAGCCAAGATTTAAGAATCTGAAATGCCTTCCAAAATCTGATCAGGAAGGGGTGCGGAGCATACTTTCAGAAGTCTTAAAAGAGCAACATTCCGATGCGGACACTACAGAACCCAAACCACCAAAAAAGAAAATCAGTGTTCTGCTGATGACATCTGACTCAGATAAGAAAAATGAATATGCATCCGTACGCACTGCTTTGGATTATTATCGAGTAGACCTGTCATCAGCATGGATGAATGTCCCCTGGAATGGTGGTTGAAGCATGAAGGGACATATGAATCTTTAGCATATCTGACATGTAAATATCTTGCAATGCTGGCTACAACAGTGCCATGAGAACACCTGTTCTCCCTTTCACATGACATTGTAAACAAGAAGCGGGCAGCATTATCTCCTGCAAATGTAAACAAACCTGTTTGAGCGATTGGCTGAACAAGAAGGAGGACTGAGTGGACTTTCAGGCTCTAAAATTTTACGTTGTTTTATTTTTGAATTCAGTTTATTTTGTACATAATTCTACACTTGTAAGTTCAACTTTCATGGTTGAGATTGCACTATAGTTACTTGTATTAGGTGAATTGCAAAATACTATTTCTTTTGTTTTTATACAGTGCAAATACTTGTAATCAAAAATAAAGTCAGCACTGTACACTTTATATTGTGTTGTAATTGAAATTAATATATTTGAAAATGTAGAAAACATCCACAAATATTTAAATAAATGCTATTCTATTATTGTTTAAAACAATTGTGATTAATTTTTTTAATCGCTTGACAGCCCTAATCTTTACTAACATTTTCCGGCTTGTGTAAGTGGATTCTTCAGTAGAACCTCAGAGATACGAACACATCAGGAATGGAAGTTGTTTGTAACTCTGAACAAAATGGTATCTTTGTTCTTTCAAAAGTTTACAACTGAACATTGACTTAATACAGCTTTGAAACTTTACTATGCAGAAGAAACATGTTGCTTTTAAGTCTCTTAATTTAAACAAAACAAGCACAGAAGCAGTTTCCTTACCTTGTCAAATCCTTTTTTAAACTTTCCCCCTTTTTTTTTTGTAGTTTGTTTAACACAGCACTGTACTGTATTTGCTTTTTTTTCCTTCTTCCTTTTTGTGTGTCTCTGCTGCTGCCGCCTGATTGTGCACTTCAGTTCCAAATGAGGTGTGGTTGATGGGTCAGTTTGTAACTCTGGTATCTGGAACTCTGAGGTTCTATTTTACTTCCTCTGACTAGTGAATTGTAGATAAATTAAATAAGTCTTCCAGTCTTTGACTGTAACTGGTTCAAATATTAGAATTATGTTTTTAATACTAATGGTAGATATCTGACTACCATCCATATTTCCATAGTTGCCACTTAAAATATAGGCTGGGATTTTGGTGAGGAAGGAATGGTCTAGTGGTTAGGCCTAGGGTTTGGGAGATAAGTGCCTTGCTCAAGGTCAGACAAGAAGTCTGTGGCAGAAAAATCATTTAGCTCTCAATGCCTCAGTTCCCCATCTGTAAAATGGCACTGCCCTACCTCACAGAAATGTTGAGAGATAAATACATTAAATATTACAGGGTGCTCGGATACAATGCTAATGAGGGTCATACACATATCTTTGGTAGGTTTTTCACAAAAGCCCACATTCTATGGGCTTTCAATAGTATTTAGGTGTCTAATGATGTTAAACATAGTTTTTCTTGCTTTTTGAAAGTAGCTTCAGGTCAGAGGTCTGCACACTGTCTCCTGCATTACTTACTCAAGCCTCTGCACTGGAGGAAATTTCCCCACTGCATTCCTTTGCATGTCATACTCAGATTACTCTTCCAGTTCCCAGATGTGCCAAACTCAGGTGGCAGCAATCTAAAAAAGTCAGTGAATGCTTGTGCATAAACGGAGCTCTTCTCTGCACAAACCATCATAACAACCTGCTCCAGTGCCAGATTGATTGACTTTTGCAGTTTATTGCTCTTAGAACTCTGTAAGACTCCACTCTCATGCCAGCAAAATGGAAGGGAGGCAATATAACATAAATGCGGACATGCTTGTTTATATTGCACACACCATCAGACTGATCTTTACCTTCCATGGTCCTGAAGTTTACAAGGCAGAAGGAAAAAGAGCTAGAACAGGCCATAGGGCCCAAAGAGAACAAAGAGACTCATTAAACTTGATACTTGCACGTTCAAATTTAAACCAACCTACTGCTTTTTTTCAGTGCTTTGAATTTTAATGATACTTTACTGTAACTAGCATGCATCTAATCTTGCTTTTTTTGCCATTTTTAATGCAACATAGACATTTTGCAAGATTTCCTGGTATACTGAGTTGTGTCTCAATGTTTGGGTGAGACAAATTACCTCAAGAGTGATAAATGATGAAAAAACATATATCTCCTTTCCCAAAGCATGACAAAGAGTGTATTTTCTGGTCATAAAGAAAACTAACAATGTAGTACTCTAAAGTGACTGACCTTAGTGTTTGGCAGTGGGTTGTTCACATGGCTACAGACAGGACCACATTTTCTTGTGAATATGACACCTCTATTAGTCACTGAAGAGTATGTCTAAAGATACAAATGAATGCTGTTCTCATGCAGCAAAAGATAATGGTTATACTAGTCCAGTCTCCAACAAGTGTGCTACATTTTGCAAAGCATTGTATTATAGTGATATTAAAATACTAGATTAATTAGAAGTGTGACAGATACCCACACCTCTGAACATGGCCATCTCTATTTGTTATATCCACACCTTTATCTCCCTCGGGGAGAAGGGGGTGCACCCATACATTTTAAAATCATTCCTAGTTCCAACAGATGCTAGAGCATCAAATCTTAATGCTAAAATCTATATGGAGCATGCAATTTGCACTTTCTTACTGAGACCTTGAATGTCTTAGCTTGTGCCCTTTGAGGCTCCAAGTATCTTGGTGATGGGCACCAAATAAATACTACTATTAATGAATAGAGTTATTGATCATAGGAAGCACCAGACAGTTCCCTGTGATTTTGTGAGGGCAGCAATGTGCTGCACAATGCATAAGTACTTACAGGATGGGGTGGGAGTAGTTCAAGATTTAAATTGCGAGATCTAAAAATATGACCATACATTTTTTCAGGTACAGTGCTAGGCATCTGAAAACAAAAAATTAGAAAATATGTGCAAGTAACTAAAAAGGGAGCCATTTGCTGATTTATTATTCAGTATGTAGTGTGTTTATTTTGGGGGTATGTCAAGTAAAGTCCCTTTGAAATTCTCCAATTTGAAATATCCCACTCAGTTCCATGGCTGGCATTATGTGTTAGAGAAAACATAACTGTTCAGAGACCCGATTGCAGCCCAAGGAAGTCTTGAAACGTATAAAAAGCTTTTCATGCAGCATGCGTGATCTCCAAAAAAACAACAAAAACCACCCAATGGTGATTATCCCCAGTTTTTGTAATCTGGTTCCCTGTTCCTTATTCCTCTACCTGCTCCTCACTCCATGTCAGTTGTGTCTGATACCAGATGCTGGATACAGCAGACTAACTAGCTCACCATAGTGAGTGACAGAGGGATACTAGGGTGCAAGGTTAAAAAGCTAACAGAAGAGGGGCCAGATTCTCAACAGGTGTAAATGGTGTAGCATCATGGATTTCAGTTGAGACACTCATTTAAAACATTTTTAGAATCTGGCCCAAGAAGTTTGCAAATAATAATAAAATTGTAATAGATGCAGAACTGAACTGTGGCACTTTGGGCTACAAAATATTATTGATACAAATAGTTTAAAAGGATTCACAATGGTGTGATGGGTTGGTTCACAGAAAACGCCTTGGGAACTGCCACCTGATGTGCTGCGACTACTCCTGAGTCTGTCTTCCCTGGCAGCTTGGGACTTCAGAACTTTACCTGGTTTGAGCCAGACATGCTAGCCGGCTACAAACCCAGAGCCAGGTCTGAAACCACGTACCCCAGCAGCTGCAGGCTTAACTGAAAACAGCTTAAGAAGTGCTCCTGTCTTTAACGCTCAGATGTGCAGCTCCCAATGGGGACCAAATCCCAAATAAATCTGTTTTACCCGTATAAAGCTTATACAGGATAACTCCTACATTGTTTGCCCTCTATAACACTGATAGAGAGAGAAGCACAGCGGTTCCTCCCCCCCCAGGTATTAATACATACTCTGGGTTAATAAGTAAAAAGTGATTTTATTAAATACAAAAAGTAGGATTTAAGTGGTTCCAAGTAATAACAGGCAGAACAAAGTGAATTACCACAGAAAATAAAACAAAACACGCAAGTCTAAACCTAATACAGTAAGGAAGTGATTACAGATGAAATCTCACCCTCAGAGATGTTCCAGTAAACTTTTTTTTACAGACTCGCCTCCTTCTAGTCTGGGTCCAGAAATCGCTCACACTCCTGTGGTTATTGTCCATTGTTCCAGTTTCTTTCAGGTATCCTTGGGGGTGGAGAGGCTATCCTTTGAGCCAGCTGAAGACAAAATGAAGGGGTCTCGCAGGGACTTAAATGGACTTTCTCTTGTGGGTGGAGACTTCCTCCTCTCTTCTATGCAGAATCCAGCTGCAAGCTGGAGTTTTGGAGTCACATGGGCAAGTCACATGTCCATGCATGACTCAGAATTTTACAGGTGGCAGCCATTGTTCACATGTTACCTTGAATGTCCCCAGGTAGACTTATGTGGACTGGAGTTTTCCAAGGTTCCATTGTCTGTTAAATGTTTCTTGACTGGGTACTTAACTTGCAAATTCCTTTCTTAAAAAGCCGACCAAATGCCTTACTAAGGCTACTTAAAATCAAACAAGTACACAGCCAATATTCCTAACTTCGAATACAAAAATGATACATGCATACAAATAGGATGGATATATTCAGTAGATCATAACCTTTGCAGAGATATGTTACATGGCATGTCTAGCATAAAACATATTCCAGTTATGTCATATTTATTTTCATAACCATATTTCCATAGGGCATTATGGGGTGCAACATCACAAATGGATTAGGCATTTATATGTATCACACCTGCAGCAACACCAGCTAGGATTTAAAAAAACCCTAAATTCATACACTGAGGCCATTTCTACACTACTTCTTATGTTGGCAAAATTTATGTCTCACAGGGGTGTGACTATTCCACCCCCCTGAGGAACATAAATCATAACGGCATAAGTGGTAGTATGCACAGCACTATGGCAATGGGATAGCTTTTCCCACTGACACACCTACTGCCACTCATTGGGGGTGGTTTAATTATCCCAACAGGAGAGCTCTCTCCCATCAGCGTAGAGTGACTAGACGAGAGATCATATAGTGGTCCAGCTGGGCTGCTGTAAACTCACTACGGTAGACATAGCTTTAAACTCAAGCCAACTGCTAAATGCCTCAGATTAGGTAAAACTTCCCCTTATGCATGTTATTGGATAACTGACCATTAGGGGGATGAGTGAGGGATATAAACCTTCAGAAACATGATACTTAGCATATTAGGCAATTCCAATATTCCTCTTGTTTCAAACTGTGTAAATACAGATCTGGGGACACTATTAGAAGCCAGGTGTGTATATCTGGAAAAAAAATGGCGTTCTCTATGGAGAGACTTAAAATAAATATTTATTCATTATGAATTTAACATTCACATAATTGACAAGATTATGGACCTAATCCTGCACTTTCAAAGTCAATCGCCAAACTCCCATTGACTTCAACAGAAACAGGATTGGCCCCCATAAAGATTGTTTACCATTGGCTATGTAAGAATTGATTAATACTTGGATTATTGACATGGGAACATCGATAAAGAGGCATTACAATCTACTTTAGGAAGTATCCAAGATTATGAATGAACCATCATAGTCAAAACTAGTGCAGAGTGAATAAGAAAAACAATTTTTTGCGAATATTAGTTTGATTTATTTTTTTAAAGTGAATTCCCTGAGTCCAAACTCTTTGATTTCATTTTTTGTGTATATTCTGGCTTCTAGTATACACATTTACAGGCATCAATGCTTGTGAGATCAAACAGTGAATTCGAATGAAAGTTGCAGAACATTTGTGTGCCAACAGAACAATAAGTGCTATGTGTTGAACAAATGTTACAAATTATTTGGGCAGGCCTAGTCATGGTATCTTGGAGTAAATTCTTGTTTCAGACCCTTTTGTATGGGTGGCTCCAATGGATATTTAAGGAATATTATAGATGTAAAATTTATTTCGGAAGAAAAAAGAAGCGCTGAATGTCAATTTACTTACCACTTAGCTTAATCAGTAATGGAAAAGCCATTAGGTAAAATATACTAGAAGAGTGTGCCACAAAAAATATTTCCCACAGCACTCAAACAGAACAGCTACAAGTTAATATGAAACAATAGCTAACCTCCCCCCCCACAATTAATATGAGAAGATATGTTTTGAAAACGTGTTAAGATGGTATAAATTGCCATTATTTCATTTATTAAACATGCTTTGCTGCCAGCTACAAGCTGGCAAGCCACTAGTAAGATGTAAAATTCATTCCCTTGCACATGAGGAGCCAGGGATGTGTAGTCTATAAAGTAACACCAGAGGTGATTAGAGACCCTCAATATAGGACCAAGTGATTTAAGACTAATTGTTTTAGCAGAGAAATAAAGGCTAGTGGAGAGATGCTGCAGTGTATGGACCACAATATAGGAGAGCAGTATTAACAGTAGTTATTTTATAGTGCCCCCAAAGTGTGCTAGACACCTGAAAGTACTGAAACAGCCCTGCCCTGCAATGTGCTGAGCAATCTGACCCTAATCAGGCAAGGCACTTAAGCATGTGCTTAATTTTAAGCATGGGAGCAATCCCATTGACTTTTAGGAGTGCTCATCTGTTTAAATTAAAAAAATTGAAATCTTGAAGACTCTCATAGCACAGTAAAACGATTTGCCAGCCAGTTCTTGTTAGAATGCTCAACCCATAATGCATAAAAGGGCTGGTACCCAAAGATCTTGCTTAATATCACACATGTCCTTAAGGGTCAGAATTACAGCTGGTTGGGAGTTTTCCAATAAAATCTATTTTCCTCAGAAAATGGCAGTTTGACAAAATCTATACAGTTCCTGGGAAAGGGTTGGTTTCAGTAAAACTCCTGCATCAAAATTTCTTGGAGGAAAAAAAAAAGTTCAAAATTGTTGAAATGAAAATTGTTATTTTTAGTTCAAAATGACTTTTAACTTTGAAGTGTTAATTACTTTGTAGTAAAAAAAAAAAGTTAATTTCAACCTTATTTTTATTGTTTAGCAGAACAAAACATTTCAACTGAGCCAATCCCTTTTTTTTTTTTTTTTTTTTTATTTTTCCTTTTGAAGACATTTTGGAAACTTTGACTTTTTGTCCAGATTTTGGAAGGGAAAAAGTTTGAAATCTCAAACTCTCATGCAACGTGACAACTGTTTGCCACCCAGTTCCAGTCAGAATGCTCAGCACTTTGCAGAACTGAGTCTGTACTGCAAAAATGGTCTGTTCCTCAAAGACACTGCAATCTAATTTAACACATGATGCAATAAAGGAGACAGCAAAACAGGAGACAGTAAAACAACAGAGGAAAGAAAAGTGTTTACTCAGCGAAGGCATGTGCGCAGCATTGTTGAACAAAATTTACATTATCTGTCTCTCTTTTGTTAGTTTCTATCTATCTACCTTTATAATATCTATGTAATATCTAGGTATAGAGAGAGGCATATAATATATATTTATATATAATAATTTATACATATATTACATATACATAGAAAAATATTTAACTCATGATAAGTAGTAAGTTAAGTTCTGTTGAATTTCCTATACATATTTTGCTTTTGTTTTCATGTATTGTTGAATGATAACTGTATAGATTTACAAGTGAATCTGAATTGAATAGCTTGTTAAAGCTATGTCCATTTAATACCAATTAGTAGGTTCATCTCCCTTTTGTGATCTGCATGATTTCTCATTTCATTGGAGATCTTTGTTTTAGTCAGATTAACAATTTGTGGGGCAGAGTACTAAACAATAAATTCCATATTTCCCAGAGTGAAATGAAAGCACAGTAGCCTCTTGGAGAAGTCTGCACCATGGGTAGATCAAATATTTGGGGGAAGAGAGACCTGCAAAAATCTGCATAGATTAGGTAATTTAGTCTCAGGACATCCTTCATAAAAGCACCTAGTACTTTCAGTGAGATAATAAGCATGCAAGTCAGCATGAAATTCCACATGCAGTCATGTCCTGTAGGTGCACTAGAGTATGTTAAATAATACTCCAATGTAACATTTTTCAGGTGTTTTGCAATAATACTGGTTGGGTCATGTACTCATAACAAGTGTTAACACTCCTCAGGGAAGATTCAAAGTTTGAAATGACTTTTGCTACCATAAAACGAGGGATAATCAATGTAAAAAGGACAGCCACCATGAAAATGGCAGTAAAATCTGACACTTACGTGCTCTATAAGTGGCAGTTGCTTGACTTCTGTATATTCATAGAATTAGTAAAAGCACTACTGGAGTTTGTGTGAGTATGTGTTTATGTACCATATGAGTGTATAAAACTTTGCATAATATTCCTATTTGCTTCTTAATCAGAACATGACTGTGCTTGGGTATTGCAATGGACTAGAATGGGTACTAGCTGCTTATGACACTTGAAAGCTCTGGTTAGCTCAAGATATGGTTTCCCTCTTTCTGAGTGCAGAAGGCTGGGGAGAACAAATAATTCTGATTTTTCAGTTTGCTAGTTCGGGTTTGGGGATGGGGTAAAAGGTTCAAATCAATTTTTTTCTGAATGTTCTGCAAATCTAAAAAGTTTACAAGAATTTGTTTTGGATCAAATGAAACATTTTATTTCTGGGATTTTGTAACCCTTAAAAAAAACAAAACAAAACAAGGGAAATGAATGGCTCGATTTGTGGTGGCACAGCTGTCACCTCTTGTATTCAATAGCCTAGGGGCTAGGACACTCATTTGGGACTGGGAAAGGTAGATTTGAATCCTTGCTCAGGAGCATCTCTCTTCTCTTTGAGGTGAATGCCCTCACCAGTGGGCTATATGGTATTCCAAAGTGGGTTGCTCTCAGTCTCTCCTGCGGAAGCTTTTCCATTTTGTATAAAATATTTGAACAGCCACTGCACCAGAGTGAGAATGACTCTCCAGGCACATCGTTACAGCATTCACCTGGGATGTAAGAGACCCAAATTCAAGTACCTGCTCCAATGATTATTTGTACAGAGGGTTTTACAGAAGCCAAACTTCAACGGAGAACCCAATGTGTGTCACCTGCAGCATACTCCTGAGCTATCCCAGCCTTACTCAGGTCTGTCTTTCTTTCTTTGTACAGTTGGTTGGAAAGTAGCATTTTTTTCCCCACAGAAAAATTTGGCTTTTTGGCAAAATATTTTGTCTGAAAAATAAAGTGTTTCTCATCAAACTGATACTGTCATGCCTCATGGGAATTGTAGTTCAGGTAGCTTATGCTATCATTGATCTCTAAGGGCCTAGTTGTCTTTTCAGACTATACCTTCCAGTATGCACCACTTTCTCTCCTATTGGTGAGGGGGAGAGGTACATCATATGAGACCCTGGCAATGCTGAATCATGGGAGTTGTAGTCTGGCCAGAAATGCTGACGCCTGGGGGAGGATGGAAGCAAAAGGCATCTGAATTACAATTCCCACCATTCTGAATCAAATCTTTTAGTTTTGAAGTTTTTGAAGAATTATTGAAGTTTTCTCTGGAAAAACATTTTCATTTTATTCAAAACCCCAATTTTGTGTCAAAAAACAGTGTTGACAGAATTGTGTTGACCAGCCTCGTTTTTGATCTTCTTATAGGGAAGGAAGATCTGTGTGGTCTGACTTCCACTATGGTATCATCTTAAGTCTAGGGCTCTCTCATCTCTTTCCCATCTTCCAGCGTCAAGGGGTTACTGCTGGATAAAGCCCATTCTTTCTGCCGTGCAAATCCAAAAGCGCTGGGAAGTGGAAAAAGCCAAAGTTGTCGTTTATGAGAGCATAAGGCAGAGAAGAAAGTGAAATATTTATTTTCTCACTGTAGCAGCTACCACCTCACAATATTTCTGCCCATGTCTGGAAGTAGAAAATCAAGTAATCTACCAGATTGTTCTCATGAGCTTTTCAGCTCAATATTATGTGGAAAGGGTGTACCTGTAAGGGGTGTGTGCATAACATATGGCTGAAGTGTAATCTTCAATGTTTGTGATGACACTTGGGGTGTGGGGCAGTGCTTGCATGGTAGTCTACAGACTGTGCTTGACCCATGCAGAAGTACTATCTGTGTGTGGTTTCTTCCATATACACTCCAGGAATTTTCTTCCTTTGCAGTGAGAAAAAGGTTGGGGTAGGTGGATGTGTTTGAGGAACTGAGTGGGAGTTAGGTCACATTTGTTTAGATGGAAAGGTGGGACAGACGCACAAAAACAAAAGACATGCTGCCTTTGAAGAGTTAAAAAAAGAAAAAGAGATTGATTGACAGTCTCATGATTTTGTTTCTGCCTCTAAATAACTTGAAAGAGCAGCAGAAAAAACAGAAATGTCTGTCTTTTTTTAAACAGCAGTTGAATGGAGCTCCAGGACAGCTTTGCATAAAATGCATTGTACTTAGGTTTGCAGAGTATTCCTTCATTTACTAGACCTAGTCCTTTAGGAAATGAATGTCTTCTGCTATGGTTTACCTTTTGGTGCCCTGGGAATGTACTTATTTCATGTCTTTGGGCGTTATTTCTGAAATGTTGGAAATGATGGCTGAGTGACCTAAGATTCAGGGTTGAATTCATGTCTGATCTCAGGATGCACAGTTTGAAATCTCATCCTTCCAAAGTAGACTTGTTAAGTTCCTTGCAGTACCACTATGCAGTGGTCTTTTGGGTCAGTCCTTAGAAACCAAAGTTCTTTCTGCTTTGTGCATATAATAAAAGCCAGCTTTTCTGACCAAGGCCTGTTTGTGTAAGTGTAAATTTGCACCTTCACTTTTTAAGCACTCACACCTATACATTCAAGTACATAGAAATCAGACCTTGAAAACCATGTGCATGGGTCTTTGGTCATGCTGAGGCCCCTTTGATAATTTTTCCTGAAAGGTCCATGGCACTTTCTGGCTCATAGAATCATAGAATATCAGGCTTGGAAGGGACCTCAGGAGGTCATCTAGTCCAACTCCCTGCTCAAAGCAGGAACAATCTCCAAGTAAATCATCCCAGCCAGGGCTTTGTCAAGCCTGACCTTAAAAACCTCTAAGGAAGGAGATTCCACCTCTCCCTAGGTAACTCATTCCAGTGTTTCACCACTCTGCTAGTGAAAAAGTTTTCCCAATATCCAACCTAAACCTTCCCCACTGCAACTTAAGACCATTACTCCTTGTTCTGTCATCTGCTACCACTGAGAACAGTCTAGTTCCATCCTCTTTGGAACCCCCCTTCATGTAGTTGAAAGCAGCTATCAAATCCCCCCTCATTGTTCTCTTCTTCAGACTAAACAATCCCAGTTCCCTCAGCCTCTCCTCATAAGTCATGTGCTCCAGCCTTCTAATCATTTTTGTTGCCCTCCACTGGACTCTCTACAATTTTTCCACATCCTTCTTGTATTGTGGGACCCAAACTGGACACAATACTCCAGATGAGGAATGATCATGTCCCTCAATCTGCCGGCAATTCTCCTACTTATACAGCCCAAAATGCCATTAGCTTTCTTGGCAACAAGGGGACACTGTTGACTCATATACAGCTTCTTGTCCACTGTAACCCCAGGTCCTTTTCTGCAGAACTGCTGCCTAGCCACGCGGTCCCTAGTCTGTAGCAGTACATGGGATTCTTCTGTCCTAATTTATCTAGGTCCCTCTGTATCCTATCCCTACCCTTCAGCATGTCTACCACTCCTCCCAGTTTAGTGTAATCTGCAAACTTGCTGAGGGTGCTAACCATGCCATCGTCCAAATCATTAATGAAGATATTGAACAAAACTGGCCCCAGGACCCATAGGTGCCAACTCCGTGGGTGCTCAGGGGCTGGAGCACCCATGGGGAATAATTGGTGGGTGCTCAGCACTCAGTGGCAGCTCCCCGTCCCCCGATCTCAGTGGCAGCTCCCCGTCCCCCGATCTCCCCGTCCCCGTGTCCACTTTTCCCCCAGCTCCCAGTGCTTGTACCGTGAAACAGCTGTTTCACGCGGCTGCGGGGGAGGAGGGAGAACGCTGCGCGCTTGGGGAAGAGGCAGGGCCGGGGTGGGGATTTTGGGAAGGGGTCCATTAGGGACAGAGAGGGGGCAGGGACTGGGGGAGGGGTTGGAATGGGGGCAGGGCAGGGACAGGGAAAGGGTGGAGTTCGGGCAGGATGGAGGCAGGGGGGCGCAAGCTCCCACCAGCACTGGGGAAAGTTGGCGCCTATGCCAGGACTGACCCTTGGGACACTCCACTTGATACTGTAAAATGAAGGGTTTGTCCCAGTGTCCTTGGCAAAAGCAACCAGTACACCAGTTACTGTGCATCAGTGGTCCATTTGACTGCTCTACCCCCATCCATAGTAACTAATGGCTCACTGGTCTCACAGCCAGTGCCAGGTTTCTTCTTGTTCCCACATTTCCTTTAGCAGTGCCTGAGCTCTTCTGGAAAAAAATTCCCCAGCAGGTCCAGTCACTCCATTTTATACAAAGATTTTATTGTGATCCCTTGAATTGTCTTTGGTGCAGGGACTATGTCTTCTTCTGTTTTGCAAAGGACCTCATGCATACACTTGTCATGCTATAGATATGATTAGCTCTAACAGCAGGTGATAGTGTACTGATAATCTGGGTGTCAGAATATATTTCATTATGGAAAATCCCACTGACACAAACCCTGTTGCAATCTAAATCAGAGGAATGGAGCCAATTTCAGTCTACAATATGCACAATCGATCAAGTTAACTTTGATTCCAACTCTCAAAATCTTAGTTTCCTTTCTTGTAGGAAATTGCATAATGGTTAGTTAAAAAACACCCCTCTGAATTCATTCTCTAGGTAATATGAAATGAAACTGAGATGAGGAAAATACTCTTATGGATACACTATCCACTGTGCATGAAGGGATTTAGTTGGAGTCACAGATCTCCCATGAATAGGAATCATGCCATTAAATCCCTATGGATCATAAATGGAACATTTATCTCTAAGTAAACAGCTAGAGAAACTCTGACAGCATAAGGGCAGCAGGGTATCATTTCACAAGCTAAAAAATCCAAAGACATGGAAATAATTGTTCGTGCCAGGAGTTACTCAGATCTGCTATTGCACTTTCTTCCTAGCTTTTCACTGCATTTCTTAGTTCTCTTTTTCTGGGGAACTTACTTTGGTTTTAAGTCAAATTTTAAAGTGCAGCACTTCCTTTTGAGGCAGCAGAGGCATTTTTATAAGTTTAGATTGCAAGCCTTTGGAGGATTTATCCAATTCATTAGGTTATATGATGGCAGCTGTGCTACTGTGGACCCAGTCCTACTCCCATTGAAATCAACAAGTATTTTGTGATTGATTTCAGTGGGAGCAAGATTTGGAAAGAAAACAAATTTCAGAATCATGGAAGAAATGGAAATTTTGGTCCCTACACAGTTGTACATGTATTGAAACCCTGTTGTAATTCAAAGTACCAGGAGGAGATGTGAGATTGGCACAAGGGAACCTTCCTAGACAATTGCCTAGCCATTGATTTCATTTATATTTAGCCATTGATTTCATTTGTAATTATAAGAGGGGGCAATTTTATAGTTTCCAATAGCAGTTAGGCAACCAATTCTCAGCGAAAGTCAATGAAAGTTAGACACCTTTGTGCCTTTGCAAACATCCCACTAAGTGCCCATCCTGTGTTCTGCATTTGTGTTCAAAGTCTAAACATTAATAATTAATGTAATTGTAAGATCTAGGCTTAAATTGCTGCAAGGGAGGTTTAGGTTGGACATTATGAAAAACTTCCTAACTGTCATATTGGTTAAGCACTGAATAAATTGCCTAGGGAGGTTGTGGAAGCTCCATCATTGGAGAATTTTAAGAGCAGGTTAGACAAACACCTGTAAGGGATGGTGTAGATAAAACTTAATCCTGCCATGAGTGCAGGGAACTGGACTAGATGACCTCTCAAGGTGCTTCCAGTCCTACAGCTCTATGATTCTAGGAATTTCTGCCATATTACTAAATGTGCAGTGTGTTTGGGAGGGTAACTGTCCTCATGAAGCATACTAGAACATTATGAGTGCAGCAGACAGATCACTAGAGCTGTTCTGAAAGAAACTCTGACACAGAAAACATCATTCTGAACAGGAACAAAAATACAAAATTTTGAAATTTCCTATGAAACTAAATTTCTGTAAAAAAATCATTTTGGGTCAATCAAAACATTTTAAGGTTAATATTTTTATATTAGTTTTATATTTTATCATTTTATAAATAGGCAGTTGGCATTGTAATTGGGTTTGTAAGTGGAATTCAAATTGGCTTGGTGTCTCATAACTGGTATTCTAATTGATTTGGTATTTGTTTTGCTCAATTGGTATTCTCACTGATCACTTGTAACTGCTATTCTATCTATGCTATACTATGCTATGCTGTATTTTGGAAAGACACAAAGGACCAGATCCTCAGCTGGTATAAATTGACAGAGAATCATTAAAGACAGTGCAGGTTTGCCCACCCCAAATGTTCAAAAATCATGAGCCAGGCCCCTAAAAAGTATGAGATTACCAACCAACCAACCAAACACACAAAACCACAGCTGGGTTCTTTCTATTTTGCTTCTTGTTTCTGACCCTTGAGGGTACACTTGGGCACATTTTCAGGCTTTTCTCTGCAACCTACTAGAAACTTACTTTAAACAAAATGAAACCAGAGATATCCCTCTAATTGAATGAATCTAGGAACTGTGATGTTTCAAAAAGCATCGTATATTGTGGACTTGTGACAAAATTGCATTAGCTGGCAATGCAGCAATGCTGCTACACCAGTGTACATCAGCTGCAGATCCAGTGATTAGAAAGACGATAAATGTTTGCAACATTACATTCTTGTTAATGTTGTCATTATGAAGATGATGTCGTTGTGATTGATAATAATGGAGGGGCTGGTGAGAGATGAACCCTCACAAGTATCCTCTGGTTTAGCAACTTGAGGTTGAGTGTTTAGCAACTTCCAGTATTGGGCCCAATATTTTTTAGGGCATCTTGAAATGCTTTACAATGATGGAGGAGTATTATTCCCATTTAACCGATAGGTAAATTGTGACACAGAGTTCAAATGACTTGTCCAAGGCTACACACTGAGTCAGTGGCAGAAACTGGAGCAGATCCCTGGTTTATTTACTCTTACTCCCTGCTCTGCTAAACAACACTGAACAATCACTTCACATACTGCTGTTGTTTAGTGGGCAAACTTTTTTTTTAATACAATGCAGCTCAGCAATACACCAAAGTGCATCATATTAGTACGCCAACATTCCAATAACAGGCGGGAGACCTATTGGTGCATATTTTTTCCTTACCACTCCTTTCTCTGCAGAGGAAATACCTCATCTGCTGAGCTTTAGAAATGTAATTATTAAAAGCTGGGTTTTTGTGCTTTTTAATATCAAGCATTTCATGATATATTTTGTAGTATTAAATCCTGGCCTGCCTTCTATGTCCACATACTGATATGGATTCTCATATCACTTCCACAAGATCTATGCATTTTGTCTTTAAACATTTATTTAGAAGCCAAAGAGGAAGAGGTGGAATAGGCAGGAGCTCTGTGGTGAAGCAGAGAAACAAAACAACGTGTGGTAGTTTTAGGGACAATACTGTTTTCTTTTTTCTTGCTCAGTTTTAGGAGAAAGTGATTCTCTTTCTGAGTTCAGAATAGCAGTCGTGTTAGTGTGTATCCACAAAAAGAACAGGAGTACTTGTGGCACCTTGGAAACTAACAAATTTATTTGAGCATAAGCATTCGTGGGCTACAGCCCACTTCATCGGATGAAGTGGGCTGTAGCCCACAAACGCTTATGCTCAAATACATTTGTTAGTCTCTTTCTGAGTGTTTACCATTAACACTTCTGTGTCCCATGGGAGATTTTCTGTGTACTTGAAAATTCAGAAGGCAGCATCTTGGCCCTTCAGAATTCTGATTATGCAGCCTGAACCTTATGCTGTTCATTTAAAACACCAAAGCATAATATCTTGACAAATCACAGTAGGCTAATTTGGCTTTTACTGTACATCTAGCAGAAAGAGAACTGTTCTTTCCATGTCCTGCAGTGAACATGGAATGGAGCAAATTTAGAGAGAAATCACACGAGTTTCCAAGTTCAGATCTCTCAAGAGTCAAACAGTTATTCATTGTGAATTCATCTCTCTATCTGACAGATGGTTCTTCTTGCTGATCCAGGAAAGCAAACCTACTGAGAAAGCTTTTTAGCACATGCTTATGTCATAAATAGATAGGTAAGGTAAGGGTTAAGTTTCTTTTACCTGGAAAGGGTAACCAAACACCTGACCAGAGGACCAATCAGAGAACTGGATTGTTTAAAATGGTGTGGGGGCAGGCTCAGACAACCTAGTGCTCACTTCTTGGTATAGTCTTAATTGTCCTAAAGAGACATGCTTCAGGTTCAACCGGACACCACACGTTCTGTGAAGGAATCCTTCCTCCTCACCACCAATGTATTCTGGAGAGGTGGGTTTTTTCTCCTTGCCTCTGAAGGCATCAGGATGGCTATGGTTGGAGATAGGATCTTGGATGGATGGGTCAGGCTTCTGAGTGTTACTAAGTTTTCTCTCTCTCGATATTTGCCTACACTGTTCGTGCTCACATAGTCAGGGACTAAGTGATTGAAAATTAGCTAAGACACAAAAACTAACTGCACTTTTTTAAGTAACATTGGAAGCAGAAGCCAGACAAACAATCAGTGAGCCATTGGATGATCAAGATGCTAAAGATCACTCAGAAACGTGCTATTGTGCAAAGCTAAATGAATTCTTTGCATTAATCTTCACTTCAGAGACGGAGGGAGATCCCTTCATTTTAGGTGATAAATTAAAGGAACTGTCCCATACCGAGCTGTTAATAGAGGAGGTTTTGGAAGAAATTGATAAATTAAACAGTAATTAGTCATGAGGACCAGATGGTATTCATCCAAGAGTCCTGAAGAAACTTAACACTATCTTTATTTTTCTGGCTGCAATAATTCAGTAAAATTTGTGTTAAAATTATGAATAATTTTGAGCTGACCAGACCTTCCTTTTTGGTGAATAAACTTACAATTTATCTCCTCCTTTGTCTCAACAGTTATTTACTGCCATCCTAGAATCATAGAATTGGGGCTGCTGATTGTAGGGCAGTGGTTAAGGCACTGGACTGGGACACAGGTGAGCTGGGTTTAATTCTGGTCTGCATCAGTGACTTCCTGGGGGGGAGGGATAGCTCAGTGCTTTAAGCATTGCCTGCGAAACCCAGGATTCTGAGCTTAATCCTTTAGGGAGGGCCATTTAGGGATCTCGGGCAAAACTCTCTCTGAGGCATGGCCCTGCTTTGAGCAAGGGGTTGGACTAGATGACCTCCTGAGGTCCCTTCCAACCCTGATATTCTATGAACTGGAAGGGATCTCAAGTCAAGAGGTCATCTTGTCTAGTCTCCTTCACTCAAGGCAGGGCTAAGTACTATCTAGACCATCCCTCACAGGTGTTTGTTTGTCCAACCTGCTCTTAAAAATCTCCAGTGATGGAGATTCCACAACCTCCCTCAGCAATTTATTCCAGTGCTTAATCACCCTGACAATTAGGAAGTTTTTCATAATGTCCAACCTAAACCTCCCTTGCTGCAATTTAAGCCCATTGCTTCTTGTCCAATCCTCAAAGGTTAAGAAGAACAATTCTCCCTCCTTCTTGAAATAACCTTTTATTTACTTGAATGGTGATTGATGGCTATGTTGGATTCACAAAATAAGTGTGTTTTAAGTAGAGATTAGAATAAAGTAAGTCTGTGTGTGTGTGTGTTTGTATATGAGAGAGAGTGTGGTTGGGTCATTTAAAACATATATGGACATAAGGGGTGGCTTAGGACAAGAAACAAAGCTGAGTGAAAGGAGAAGTAGGGGGAAGGGTAGACTTGTGCTGAGCATGTACAGCAAGAGCAGGAGTAAGAGGAAATGATAGCAGTTATGAGCAGAAGCAGAATTGTGCAGAACTTTTAAAGTGAGATGTGTTTCAGGTTGCTGGCCATTTGAACAACTATTTCTGCTGTGTTTCCCAGATTGCCATCCACAGAATTATGGCAATTTTCCACTGTCCTCCATACAACAGGTGTGTATCACAATTTTGCTTGAAATGGACACAACATTGTGACACCTTGCATTCTGCATCTGACTCTATAACACTGAAAAGCTAGATGTATGTGTTTAGAAGGTACATAGTTCCAGTGGGGAAGGCCATGGGTCACCCCAGAGTGAAAGCTGGAAAAACCATTAACACAATGGCAAGTGTCAGTGAGAGATGAGTGGCGACCCCAAGGAGCAGTAGCAGAAGCTCCAAACTTGACATCCTGAACTGGACATAAGTATCACAAAATTTATTTGGAGAAAAATTTAATGACTTTTTTTTAAAGGTATCAATTAATTTAAATAGTTTCTTCTCCCTTCTTCAAAACATCAGCACAGCCACAGGAAGAGGGGAAGAGATAGGTCATGAGAACATGTGCTTTTTGCTATGCCATTGATGTCCTCCTCAAAACATTTACAGGACTCATGCATGCTTACCTCTTGGGTCATCTCACCATACATCTATACTTCCGAGGCCTACTCAATCCACCGAAACTGTTTATCACTTACACTCTTCCTCCTCCCATATGGCAGCACCTAACACTTGATCTTTATTACTTTTGTAATCATGTGTACCCATAGACACTCAGAGTAGACTTTAATAGATTTCTCTAAACAGGTGCTAAAGTGTCTCTTGGGGGAATGCATGATGCAATCTGAACTGTTGCCACATCCCACACAGCTGTGGGGCCCTTACAATTTATTTTTATATTTATTTCTTCACTCCTGTGATGTGCACTTGTGCCTTGTTGACAATGCGCTTAGTTGAATAGGAAACATTTAGGTTCAGTGCTCGTTGTTTCCTGAAGAGAAGGTTCACTTTACAAAGTATCACTAAAATGCTCAAAAAAATCTATCTACATGCTTTGCAATCCATTGGTGGAGACCCGATTCAAATAAAGGGAATTCTTTCCACTTACTTCCCTGGGCTTTGGATCAGGCTCTACTTGAGATGAGGAAAAATGTCCCCTATGGTCTAGAGTTATACAATTAAATTAGTTATCCTCTACATTCTACACCAGGTTCAGTTAATACAGCGTACGTTTGGAGTACCTCACCTCCACTAAAATCATTGTACTTATTTCGGCATTACACCAGAGTAACTGAAATCAGAAGATAATCCTCTGTCTGAAAAGCTTTAAAGTTTTCTGAAAACTATTATTCCACACTTTTAAGTTGCAACGATTATAATAAATTGTCTTATACCATTCTCCCTGAATTGTTTTAACTCACACCATATTTTCATTCCACTAGCAAACCAGTGTATCTTTTAATTTTGAAACAGCAGAATAAGTGCTCTGTTAGCAGCTGCTAAGAAGCCACCCACAAAACAGTTTCCTTGATACTCAGTATTCTCTTAGTCTGGAATTCAGAACAGACGTAAGTTTTCATGTCTGAAGTATGCTTGTATACACAGAGCATAAGCAACCACGGAAAATGAAAAATCAGCACTTGTTTTCACTAGATGATTATATAGAATTAGGCTACAACCTTAAGGAGTCACGTTAATTGACACACAGTTTACTATGGCAGTGCAGTCTCTCTGCACAGAGACAAGCTGTGTTTAATGCCATGTCACATGGGTAAACCTAACTGGAACAAGGATTTGCCTGTGATCCACTGACATGAAGTGGAACACAACTTGTTTCAGTCTACTAAAAAAAAAGGTCATGGTATTTGTTTTGCTAGCTTATGGCAACTCCTTAACGTTATGATCTAACTTGATATAATTTTCTAATAAAAACAAGCCTTCAGCTGGGCTTATCACATAGGTTCTGATCAAAATCCCATTGAAGTTAATGGGAGATTTTCCAATGACTGCTAAGGGACTGGATCAGGATGGGCCAGATTCAGCTACTCTCTCCTTGAGTAGTACTCTACTCCACAAAATCAATGGAGCTATTTGAGGACTCACATACTACTCAAGGTGAGTAAAGGTGGGAGAATCTGGCCCAATGTAAAAGCAACAGGATCTGGCCCTTAAGTAATTTGACTTCAGTGAAACTCCTCATGGATTTAGGTACTATTCAATGTAAGGATTGCAGAAACCAGCCCTACTTTTGGGGGGGGGGGGGGGGGTCCTTAATAACAGATATTCTATTATGTATCTTGAGCTAAAGCTATTTCATTATTAGTATAAATCATTTATATCAATTTCAGACCTAAAGTAAGACCTGTAGGGTATATGGTGCAATTTAACAGTAGGACAATTCTTTGAGAGTGGCATGAGCAGATAAATATGTAAAATCAGCCAGAACTATATTGTGCATTTACACTTTACAAATTACGAAGAGCCACCACTGTGGATATATGAACTATGTTATTGGATGTAGTGCTGTTGTAGTTATGTTGGTCACCCACCTTGTCTGTCTCATTATTCTAGACAGGTCATTGCAAATGCATACAGGAAACTGAAAGAGCTTACTCCTATAATCCTCATAACCAACACAGTCCAGTTGCTCAAAACAAGAGAGAGAATTTCTTTAATTTTAAGTAAAATGAAACATTATCACGTATCTGATCATTTTAAATGTACTAAAGATTGGGACAAACGATTTCATGCAACACACCAAGTAGTACAGAACATTTTATATAAGAAAAGAAATAAAGACACCCACTAAAAAGCTGTCAGTGTCAAATAATCACTTATTCTGCTGTTGTCAGCTTTCTACTATTTAAATGACAGGGTAATAGCTATCAATAGGAAAAACAAATCCATTCCACCAAATGCTTGTGAAACCTCGTAGAATTTTGTCACGTAAAAATTTTTGTCACATAAAAAGGTGGCTGTGTGCTTTGGGCTTAGTGTTTCTTTCACATACAGACAATCCCATAAAGGAGAAGATGATTTGGGTTACTAGGAAAACAGTGTGCCTTCTCTTGATACATGCACACATCAATGGGATTTAAACTGCGTCTCTGTAGTTTGGGTGGATTTCAGGCTTGATGTCATATACCATGTTCAAAAGTTGTTTCATTACATTTTCCATGTACTTGTGGAAGCTATTAGTGATGTCTCGGATTTTTTCTGTTGTTTGCTCTTCTATTTTAGTGGAGAGGTTACCTTGGGATCCCATTATCTACAAAGGCAAAACAAGAGAAACCCTATGATCAAAATAAAGGCTTACATCACAGCCGTGTTTACTGTAGCCGGGGCAGCCTCTAAGAATGTCTTTCTATCCCTGAACATAAACATTAAGCAAACTTTTCACAATGCTCTGTAAGAGTCAGGTTTAAACTAGATTAAACCATAAACATAATAAACAGGATTAATGGGAACTCTTTGGATACTCGTTAGCAATGGAACACATCCCCACATAGTGCAGATTTCGAATGTCACTGTTGCGTACAATGTTTACTAAGAGTTTTTCTCTTCTATAACATTTTTTGAATATTTTCATTTTATTGATTGATCTACTATGTTCTGTCACTGATGGGTTTGTTTGAGCTCACAACATTAATGCAAACCACGGTTTTTGAAGTTTGGAAGATGGGAATGCTTCCTAATAAATAAATAAAATAAATGAAGCCTTCGTGTTTGCAGAGCACTGAAATGTCTTCAATAGTTACTGATGTATAACCCTCAATAGGCCTCATTTGAGGCCTTTTAATATTACATTTTCTTATCTGGCCAAATACCAGACAGCTTCTGGCACAGTAAATATCAGGACATTTGCTTCAAATGTAGTTGTATCTTCTCTTCTTTCTAGACTAGCTGAATATTTCCACAAGGTTATGTTATAAACTGATGCACACATTCCAAATGTGTGACTTCACCCCCCACTGCCCCAACTTCCTGTGAGTGTGCTTTCCTTATAGAAAAGTCCTAAAGAATTTAATCGAAAATTATATTCCCTGCTGTAGGATGGCTCAGAAAACAGAGAAAAGAAATGAATAGAAAATGATAGCCTATTAGATCTGTATAGAATCCAGTTGTTGTCATCAGCATTAAATTCTATTGAGCTTTTCCATATGAGTTCCAGTTTTTCTCTTGGCAGTTGCTGCCGATAATTCTAAAAATAGTGCAATATATAGTAGCTACCCAGAGCTAAAGAGAACACCCTGTGAAAGTGATAAAGGAGCAATATATAGTATGAATTGTAGGTTTTGTGGTTCCAAGGCACACCCCTACTATTGTTTCAGTCCTGTGGTTCTCTTGAGCAGAGGCTACTTGTTGAGGCAAATTGTGTTGTGGTTTTGTGATGTGGTCCAATGGTCACAGATACAAGGGATGATAGGTGAGCAGCAATTCTCCAAAAAGGGTCATATTTTTGGAGTTTAATGTATACATTCTCATCATATATTATTGGAAAGTTTATTTTAGGTGTATTTTGATGAGGTTTGATGTAGAGCTGTCAAATGGTGCTGTAAGCCTGAAGATGAAGTGAAATAATGGTACCCAAACTGAGTGTCTTTTTTTGCACAAGCGGCAAAGAGTTCTGTGGCACCCTATAGACTAACAAACGTATTGGAGCATGAACTTTCGTGGGTGAATACCCACTTTGTAGGGTGCATATGACTACATGCATCTGACGAAGTGGGTATTCACCCACAAAAGCTCATGCTCCAATACGTTTGTTAGTCTATAAGGGCCACAGAACTCTTTACAGCTTTTACAGATCCAGACTAACACGGCTACCCCTCTGATACTTGTTTTGCACAGTTCCAGAAATACTGTTTACGTTAATTTCAACACCTCAGTGTGGTGTTTATTGTTCAAAGCTAGCTAAGGCGATTCATGACTAATGCTGCAAAAACCGAAGTAGAAGACTCCAGGGAGGTGTGCTCATTTCAAATGGAATTGAACCACTTCATGCTGGTGGAAATTCATCCATGAAGGAGATGATAGTATAGACATCAACACAGAGACCGCTGATGGAAAGAATACCTTCCATTCGGTGGCCAGAGTGCTATTTCAAGAACAGACTGTAGATAGTCTAGCATCATGGGAATTTCACTGAACCCTGGGAAAGAAAAGTCACTTAGTCTCCCCCAGTAATCAAAGTCTCTGATGCAGTGTGCAGCATTTGAAAAACTAGAACACATCCAGAACTGACTTGCCATGAAAAAGTACTTGAGAAAATAAACTTTTGTTACTTACCAATGAACACTGTCCGAGATTTCTCCTGGTATCTTTAAGACTACTACTTTGTGATGTCCTGCCAATACCAAATGATATTGGTAGCGTGCAACAAAGAAAAGCACCTACACAGCAGTTGCATATGTATCTAGTTGGATGCCAAGATAGCTGCCAGGGCCAGAGTCTCTCCTACAGTGCTGAAATATCAGCTACTCTAGGATAGCAGCATGTCATTTACATCAAGAATCAGCAGCTGTATGCTGTTGCTCGGCAAGTGAAATGGACTCTCTTAAATGAACTTGGTACCAATATGATTTGTACTCTGTGCTGTTTTATAGCATGTATTGGGAAATTCTGGGGAGATGCAGGATTGCTGGAGTTTCTTGTTGATTCTGTTGTGTATGCAGCTTGTACTGCAAATCAAATGTTTGCAGGTAAGCAATTCAGCTGTATTCTACGGCTTGTGATTTTTGCATTTGAGGCACTGAATGCTCTATACAAATTTATTATTACATTTGATTTTACTCTTTTGATTGCTATTGTGATGATTTGAGGTCAGAAGGAAATCTGATTTCGTGTCTTGAAATAGTACATAGAGTCATTAAACTACCAGAAACAAATGCAAATATTTCAAAGTGGTCATTTTAACGTGTTGATACTGTCATTGTTTTTTCTCATTTCTATGGTAATGGCACCACTTGACAGGTCCACATCATACCTCATTTTAAAGTAAACGTAATAAGCTTTCAAATGATGCATGTTATATGTGTGTAGAGAGGGTACATGAAATCAATCAAATCAGTGGTCTCTTGCCGCTCACCTAATGTCACCAAATTCATTTTCCTTGTGACTTCAGCCCAATTTTGGCCCTCAAAGATGACACAGTGAATGATTTAAGATTCTCCTTTAGAAGGATTTCCATTGAAACGATATTCATTTTCTAAGTAGCATCTAGTAAGCAATTGGGCCATAATATAGAATTAAAACTTTTGCTAGTTTGAGAGAAATAAAAGGAAAAAAAATATTAAATGCTGGGAAGGGATTATTATTATCTGTAATAATTATTTTTCTGAGGATATTAATTAGCATTATATGTATGTTAACTTTGGGCGAAACCCTGAGGGCCTCTACTTGGGAAAGATCTGACTCCTTCCACATAATGAGCCACCTTCATAGAGAGAACTTTCTGCAGATTCAGGGTAGCTAGATGTTGTCTCCAAACCAAACCCATGGAAAATGCTCAAGAGCATTACTACGCACTTAGGCGGAGCTTTCTCCACACCAAGGATCCCTCCCCCTTAATTCACACCATAGGAAAAAAATACAGTATTTTAAGTTAATTAATGATTGAATTTCTACCTGGTTTTTTTCAGATTCTTTCTTTTCTGCTACTGAGTTCCAAACCCTTCATATTATTGAACTTCATTCGATATTGTATTTAAATTATGATCTGTTTTGACTTTGAGGATTTTACACCAGTGTCAGACCAATGACTTCCATAGTGTTGCTCCTAATCTTACATCTGGTATGAATGAGATCAGCATCAGGCCTTGTATCTCCATAGGTAGGTGCCATACCTTAAGGATGTTGTGCAACCCGTTCATTGGAGCTTAAATTAACCAGGGTAAATTGTGCACATATTTACACCCCATTTCTTAGGCTTAATTCATTCATGTTTTTCAAGCTCTTGGAGATCCTCATGTGGAAGGGCCATAGTATTATTTCACTATGAGAGAGAGTCTCAAAATTCAGCAATGGATTTTGTACATCCCAAAGTTAGAATCCGTGGGAGAGAGTTGATTTAGTCTGTTACAAAGATAGGCCCGTTTGGCAAATTTTGGATCCAGATCTGTGCTCAAATTTTGCACACTGCTAAAGTGGATATTAGCAATTATCACTCTTATTCAACACGAATTGTTGTTTACAGTTATTGTTTATTATGGTGTGATATGTTGTGGCTGGGGTGTGAGTCAGCACAGAATTTAGTCCAACATGTCTCTAACGAGCCACATTCAAGATGCTAAGTACAATGGTAACTTTAAAAGTGGCTGTAATAACTGTGGAATTATAAATGTTTGCATAGGAATACCTGAGCCAGCACAATGAGCTAGTTAGTGACCACTGCTCTGTCACTGACCTTCTTACTGTCCTCCAGGCTTGGGTTAATAATGTTGTCATTCTTCTGGGACAGACAAATGTCCGACACAATGGGGTCAGGGAAAGTGAAGGAGAGCAACAATGATCATTTACAACATGCTGGCACTGGAAGAGCTGTATGTGCTCTTGGCTTCTTGTGTAAACCGCTTCAATCCACAATCTACAGTATTAGCTCAATGTGCTAATTGTGGGTTTAATGAAAAAATTGTGCTCAAAGTGATGCACAGAGAAATTTCTTTCTCCTTTGCTGTTTCAGACATCAGACGACAGATTTTTCTCATTGTGGGTTGAATGTAAAGGTGAACACATCTGAAAGATATTTTACCTTTTTTAAATTGTCAGTAAAAATCTGAAATAGTATGTGCAGGATGAGTCTGCCTGCTTTACTCTGACATTATCTCTTGAAGCTGACACTCTGGCTGAAGTGACAAGCTGATAAATTTGACTTCCTCTTCTTCTCTCTGCCCCATTCAGCTGTTGTAGCTTTACACGGAATCAGACAAAAAGGAAGTCCAGTAAAGCAAAGAGAATAGTTTGTGATACTCCTTCATGAAAACAGCAAAGAAAATTGCAAAATGATGGAATATCTAAAATTTACTAAATTTTAGAAATTCAGGTGCAAAAATGCCAGCCAGATTACAGTTTTATCTGAAAAATGTAATAAAAAAAATCAGTTTTGAACAGATGTTGCTGTATGCATAGTTGGAAGCTAAGATTAAATTATCAGAACTAGATAAATAATAGATTTTTCATTTCACTGACAGTTTAAAAAAAGTTAAAAAATATTGTTTGGCTTGGACCAAAATTTAAAATTTTTCAACTTTTTGGTGAATCAAAAAGTTGAAAGAAAGATCATTTTGGATTTTTATGTATATAAACAAATTAAGGAAATTTTGCAATGGAAAGTCATTTCAAACCAAAAATTTTCCAAAACAAAATGTTCACATTTGTTCAGAATTCCTTTTGTTGTTTTTATTTTGCAACCAAACTTTCATGACATAAACACAAACTTGTAAAACATTACAGTGTTGCTGAATCTGCATTTTTTACTGAAAAAAAGTTTTGCCTGTAAAATTTTGTCCAACAGTATAAATGAATAAACACAATAACTTTTCAAAGGGCCTGACCTAAAGCCTTCTGAAGTCAGTGGAAAGATCCCCATTGACATCAATAACTCACTGCAGCTCCAACTCTTTGAATATTAGTTAGCAACCAAAATTGTACCTTACTCCAGCTTCTGCTCCCAATGTTAATAGAAAATCTGCCTGGCATTAAAAAAGAGAAACTGAAGGTACTTTAAAAAAAGTATGCACATTATATATATTTCCCAAGAGACGGGCCTGAGTGATCCCCAGCATCTGAACAGTCCTGAATTTTAGAAAGTTTAGGTCCAAAGTACCAAATCCAAAAGTCCCTGAAGCCTGTGAAAAGAGCCAAACTTTACAGTCCAGCCCTATTGCTAATATTTTCAGTGAACAAGTAAATTTAGTCATTATGAATTGTTGGCCAGCTGATAGTGTATCCAGAGCCATCTTTAGGCACCAGTGTTCCAAGTATATGCTTGGTGCGGCCCTTTTCAAGGGGTGGCAGTTTTCTAGGGGCGGCTCTCCGGCTTTTTTTTTTGCTTTGATGGCGGCACTCCACGCCTTCCCCCCCCCCTTTTTTTTTTTTTTTTTTGGGGCAGCAAAAAGCCTGCCCCAAGCAAAAAAAGCTGGCTCTGACTGTACCGTCCACAAACGATCTACAGTAAGGACCTAATACGATGCTTACTGAATCATTTCCTCCCCTTCTCTATTGACTTCCATAGACATTGAGTCAGACCCTCTGTGAAATATGTATGTAAGCTTCTTACTTACATTAGATTGTTTGTGCCTGAATTCCCTCTCCCTCTGTAACCTATAGTGGTCTATCTCTGCTATGGCTTCTTCTTTGGCTTGCTTCAGTCTCTTTCCCTTTCCTGGACAGAGAGATTAAACACAGGATTACTTTGAAATTAGCATTGTGCCTGAAGAGATGGTTGTCTCTACACAGCATAGTTTTCCATGTCCCGAATGCCCAGTAAAGTACTTGAGAGGTTTGATTGCATGCGGACTACTGGTAAGATTTTCAGGAGTGCCTAAATGATTTAGGGAACACAAGTTCCATTGAAAGCCAATAGAACTTGTGCTCCTAAGTCAATAAAGTGCCAAACCTATGATATCAGGCCCTTCTTATTCACAGTACACAACAATCAAAAAAAGGTGTAGGTTTGTCAACAATATAGCATACGGTATTTTCAACTGAGTTCTTTATCACAACATAAATGACAATTTCTTATCACTGCTTCATGTTTAAATAAAATACTTATCTTTGTTTAATTGGCAACAGTAGCAACCAGAGAACAGGTTTGAGTTGTCACAGATTGGAAGAGATGTTATTCTGTAAGATTTGCTATATTGATTTGCTGCCAGGAATCCTTCAGTCCATGCCAACTGGATTCTATTTAATGCTGGCAAATTTCCAAGGCACTTTGAAGAGACAGCTCAGCCACTAGCAAACTAAGTTGCAACATTTACATTTTACTGCCCGGCCCCCTTTCAATTTGTAAAATGCACAGGTGGGTGATTAAGACACAGAGGACATCAAAGCAGCTTTTGTGCACTAATGTGTGGAAACATGAAAGTGATGGCAAAATCAAGATTATATTTATTTATTTATTTCAGTAAAATCCTTGTTATCTGGAATGTTAGGATTGGGTGGGGAGAGGGGAGTGCAGTCAGCGAAGAGTTATACTTACCAATGGAATACCAATTTTCAAAGAATTAGAATACAATAAAATTAATCAAGTGTTAAATAGTAAACAGGTACTTACCAATCCAGTAGTAGTACTGCACTGCAGAGTACTTGGTTTCTTGAAGCACTTAGGTGTATACGGGTAAAGTTTTCTATACAGTAGGTTATCTTATGATGCTACATATCACTATGGGCAGCGCATGGCATACACTCAGATCACTAAAAATACACTTAACATTAAAACTATACTGAACATAATTTAATCTTTCTTTGATGATAAGCATCTTTCCCAAATCTGGACCTTAGTGTCCAAAAATCTGGGTGCCTAGCATGAACCTCCAAACTTAATTACCAGCTTGGATCTTATCTCGCTGCCACCAGACAGGAATTACAGCGCCTACCTCGCTCTCGCTCGTTCCTGCTTTAGGGCATCTTTGGTAGTCATGGTTCCTGTTTTCTTGTGTTGGGGTGCCCTCTGGTGTTTGTTGTCTGAACTGCTGGTTCTCTGTTGTCTCCTGGAGTCTGCCTAGCAACTCCTTTTGTTTAACTTCTTTTCAAGCTAACCTTTGATATGCAAATTAACAAGTCAAACCAGTTTATTTACCTGTGTGTGTTTGCTGGGGATACTTGACTCTCAATGGGAGCGCTATTGTTTAACAAAAGACCCTTAATGTCACCTTAATAGCTCCTTGCTTAAAATGCAAGCCAAGCTGAGCAGAAGAGAAAC
>NC_133775.1:45043038-45055359 GCF_003597395.2 Chelonoidis abingdonii | reverse complement strand
GTTTCCTGATTGGTCCTCTGGTCAGGTGTTTGGTTCCCTTTGTTAACCCTTTACAGGTAAAAGAAACATTAACCCGTAGCTATCTATTTATGACAGATGATTCAGAAGGCACTTCAGGATCTTGCAGTGCCTCAGGGTCATCATCATCAATTATCACTGTAGATGTAGAAAGCGTAGGAGATTGGGCTGAATCTCTAATGACACTATGACACATCCTGGAAGCTGCTTTTTTGAATAAATCCCTGATACCAGCTTGCTTACTTGTCTTCTGCCTCTTTTGCATAAAGAGTACAGAATGTGCAATTGCATAACCTCCTGGGCAGTATACTAATCCTGGTTACTAGATTGAATCTTTGTGTTGGGACATATCAGAAATGCTGGTTAATAGAGCTTTCTGGTTGATAAAGCGATGGATAACACAGCTTTTAGTGTATTATGCTAAGTGGCCCTTAGGTTGTAATAAAGACTAAGGCTCTGATTCTGAAATAACTTATGCACATGCTTAACTTTACACACTTTGAGCAGTCACATTGATGTCAATGAGTACTCCCAGCATGTAAAATCATTGCAGAGTTGGATATGATATATGTAACTCCTGGGTCTGACAGGATGCTATGTGTAGGAGGAAAGAGAAAAAAATAGTAGAAACATTGGAACATGAAACAAATGGTGAACTTGTGATAACTGCTGGAATGTGATGTTTATATGTGTATTTGTTTTATAGGATTTTGGCAAAATATCCCTAATCCCTACAGGATCCTACAAATTCTCCACAAAGTACTTTATGGGAAACCAGCACTTTTCAGCTGAGGGAACCATAGTTGCTGGAACTAGGGGTGTTGGTGGTGTTGCTGTACCCCCTGGCTTGAAGTGGTTTCTATCATATACAAGGTTTACAGTTTGGTTCAATGGCTCTCAACACCCCCACTATAAAAATTGCTTCCCTGGAGGGAGCTATAAAATGCGAGGTCTACAGCTGATCCGCAATGGGGAAAAAGGAATGGGTTTGTCTTTTCTGGTTTTATATTTGGTCTTGTCTTGCCTGGAAGGCTTTAGGATGATTTATGAATTAATGAAATGATGATCTCACAAGCAAGGCACGATGACATTTTTCAGATGAAACTTTTTTTTTTTGCCAAAAATTGTAGATTCTGGTCAACCAAAACATTTTGTGAATTTGCATAAAATTTGCTGGATTGTTTTGGTAAAAAAAATCCAAAAAATTGAAACATTTCATGTTGATGTTTTTAAAAAAAAATGTTGAGATTTTTATTTGAAATGTCATTAAAATTGTAATTTTACTTCAGCTTCATTTAAAAGAGGTAAAAGCCACACAAATTAAGTATTTGTTTCAGGCTGAGCAAAAATGATATTTTTTTACTTTTTCAGTTTGCCAGAAATGTTTGTTTTGGGTTGACTTGAACCAATTGATTTTCAATTTTTGTTTCAGTTAGTGATCCAAAAAATCATTTGTTCACACACACCCAAGAGCCAGGAGAGTGAACATTGGGCATTTAAGAAAGTAAGTCTTAGTCTGTTTAAAAGATCTTTTTTTTGTTGGTTAACACCTATTCACAACTTTACACTTATTAATGCTTTGGAGCAAAAGGTTCATCACACGCACACCCCTTCAATTAAAGTGTGAGAGTTAAAAAAATTCCTTTTCTGAAACACCCAGAAAAGTTCTCCAGCAAAAGCAGAGTGCTAAGAGTTGATGTTCCTCATATTTCTAAGATAAAACCAGCCAACCCCATAACCCCTCCCCCACTACCCTTAAATATGCCAGGCCTTTATACATTATTAAGTGTTTTGATCAGCTTTAATCTGCTCTTACAGTGAAACTTGTCAAGAGATGTGCCACATATTGAATCTATCCTACTAAAATTCCCCTGCATGTAATCCCTAAATGCCATTTCTCACAGAGTCTGCTAGACACTAAAGTCCTGGTTCTAATGTCAGTTGCACCAGTGTAAATCAGGAGTAACTCCACTGAAATCACTGTTCTAAAACTGGTGTAAGAACGAACACATTCAGGGCCTAACTATCCACTTTTGGTACATGATTCAGTCCAGGCAACAGCACCAGACTTGAGGCAATTGTTTATTTCTTCTGTTTTACAGCATGCTACCATGGATTTGTTTCAGTTGTTCTGTACGTATGAAGACATATCAGATGTAACTGAGTAATATATCTCTCCTAGACATAGCTCAAAAACTAATCTGAAGTTTTCCAGAAAAAGTTCTTTTAATGGGTCTGGGACTCAAGAAAATTCTACATATAAACGACTGATCGGGGTAAATTATCTGCTTAGTGGGCAGGCCAGTCCCAAGTCACTACCAGTATGTCAGTGAACAGATTTAGAAGCAGAGAAATACCAAACACACTAAATTCCTTTTAAAGCTTTGCATTGGTTTATGGGCTACTTGACTCACTGAATGTGCTTATTGTAGAATTCAAGGAGAGATCAGGTGTGATTATATAAAGCCTTTATACAGAAGGAGCAATACACAGTGTATAACCTGGTGGATTTACTGAACATCAGTCCATCGTATGGAATTTTTTCTGTTTACTTAATTACACTTGTCAGAGTCCACGTGTCACTGGCGATTGCTAGGAGTTTGTAGAGAAGGGCAGAGGATGGACTTTTTTTACCCATTTAAGCATAGATTGAATGACTCATGTAAATGCTTGAGATTGGCCTGATGAACAGAATTTGGAGCTGGGATTGGGTCTTTATTTTGAAACATTACTCCTCTAAATTTGAAGGTCTTCAGGTCTGGGTTTCCAGTTAAAGCTTTATAGTGCTACCCCTCAATAATTAAATGAGGGTGCCAATTTTTCAGCAGATGTAAACCTGCAGAGCTCCAATTGACTTTGATGGGAGCTGTGCTGATGTACATCACTCACAATCTGGGTTTGGATCTTGAGAACAAACTAAGCTACCCTTAAAGTCTGGGGGAGTTGCAAATTTGGGGTTCCAGCTGTGGCCCGTCTCTAGTACATCTGTTACACATTTGGTCACAAACAATCCCTCCTGAGCCCATATGAATTAGAATACATATAGAATTGGATTTCTCTGGTTTCTCTGATGAAGGAAAAAAAAAAAAAAGCCCTGACATTTTTTTACTGTGTTCTAGTAAGTAAAATGTGTAAATATATATTGTATCTGCTGCCACACACTGGTTGTCACTTAACAGTGACAGCCATTTAGTTTCTCCATGATACCATTTGTCATGGTACACCAATAACTTTGTTTTGGAAGAGTTGTGGCTGACTTGCTGCTAGTATACATTGCTGCCTATGTATGTGATAGTGCATATACTGCACCTGATTAAATTAATTATTAACTAGATCTAAATCTGCTGTTTCACTAGAGGCAAGAGAAAATGAATGAATCAGTTTGTCTAACATTAACCTCTTGTCTGCTACCCTATCTGCACAACAAGTCTTGCTTTTCAAAGTTAGGCCTATTGTTCAGGGATACAGGAGACTTTATGGGTCAGATTCTCGTCTGGTGTAAATCAGCGTAGCTCTGCTCAAGTCAGTGGATCTGGTCCTACATGTTTAGTGGTGGCACAAAACTGAAATTCAGTCAAGACTACTGAGAAGCGTCAGCTAGAAATAGCTGAAGGCAGGGAGGCCAACTTGATGACAAAGAGAGATGTGCTATATTCATTTCAGGAGGCGCAAAAATAATCAATGAATATAGTGAAAATAATTTTGACATGGTGTGTGTATGTGTGTGTGTGTATAAATGTATAATTATGCTGACTTGAACTTTTGACCAAAAACTCTGGCCACCAGCTTCAGCAACAACAAACAGATCTTCCACCATGGGATTTTCATTGAAAGGGCACATCTGTTGAGGAGAGGAGAACATAGGCAGCAGAACAGAACACTGGCTCTGCCCACTCCCCACCCCCTCTCATCCATCTGTATGGGAAGGGACATAGCAGTTCTGCTGAAGCTGCTTCACCTTCTGTGATGCTCCCGTCCCCTGCAACATGGTGCAGAGGGGGCTCTCTTACCCTTCTGCACTGCCATCATGCTGACCAGGCTGCAGTTTCACCTTTGGTGATTTGGTAGCCCTTTATTAGTCTTCATTTCCTCTATTCAGCTGGAAAGTATTGTTAAATAGTGTCAGGAAAACATGTACTTTTGGTGCAGTAGTTCTTTAATAGTAATATACTAGCCTTGATTAGTAAAATATTGGTGAGATATTTAGGACTGCTGCAGGTTTGTGAGGTCGTGTATAAAAATTAAATCATGGTAAACTGGTCATTTCTGCAAATATCACATTTTACTTTTGTCAAAAAAAATGTGTATCTCACTTTCCATTAAACTGAAGCTGCCTTGCTCAAATATGCTTTGAAATTTCAAATACATAATTGAGGATTCTCTGGTAAGTTTCTACATGTGAATGGCATGATTGTAATTTGCCAAGCACTAAAATGTCATTCTTTATATATATATATATATATATATATTAGTTTCAAGACCACATTCAATTGTCTGTTATGTAGGTATTTGGAATACTCATTTTGAGGAGGATATGCCGCACTTTATAAAAATTTAATATATGTTAGTGGATCGGTATATGCATTTTTTATATTACATGAAATATATACCAGATATTAACCAAGAAAAGGCCAAATACATCATTTGTTTTTAAAAACTTATTTCTATTAGTGTTTCTTTTCTCTTGTTTTGTCCAACAGGAGCCTTGGTGGACTGACATCCCTGCTCTGACAATGCATGTTTATTTTTGAGAGTTGGGTAATTATTAATGAAAATAAGGGAGACAAGGCTTCAGAATTTTAATGGGAGATTTGGGTTCAAAGGTCGTTTCTGGAATGTATGAAATGAGTTGGTAGTCTAATTCTAGGCTCCAGAGGACATTTGTTTATCCCCTTTGCAAAATCCACTGGAGTAGTTGCACAACAGCTGTTTTTCAATGTAGGTCATGTTTACAGTTAACATAGCAAGGGTTGCATTAGAACAGATAGGACAAGTTCACTGTTTTACTTTGCAATAAGATTTGCTGATTGCCAACCTATGAGCAGGATCTTCTGATGTTAACTAGTACAAATTGGCTTAGAGCTGGTATTTTCTGAATTGAAACAGAATATTCTTGATTTGCTTTACAAATGACTATGTGCACAGGTTATCTGTTAAGTGATCAATATAACAAATACATTAGTATTTTTAAATGACTGTTTCAGAAATACGTGGGTTTTTTTGTTTACGTTCTATTTTATTTATTTCCAACCATGAGTCAAATTCTGCTGTCATTTACATAGGTCTAAATCCAGAGTGATTCTTTTGAAGTTATTGAAATTATTCTGGATTTAGACTAGTATTTCTGGTCTGTGTTAAATTACTGCTATGAAATATGGACATTCAAACAATGAATAAAATACTATAATGCTTTAAATTATGGTTCACAGAAGAATTCTGAAAATACCATGGGTAGACCACTGTTATACCAACAAAAGCTCTAGTGTAGATGCAGCTATATTGGCAAAATAATCTGATTGCTGGTATACCTTATTTTGTTTGGGTACCTGCCAGAAAATGTGTTGCCAAAAGCACATTTTTGCTGGTAAAAACTGTGTCTATACTAGGAAGTTTTTCTGGTATTCCTACAGTAATACAGCAACCTTTTCTAGTGTAGACGACACCTACATTACTCTAGCTATTCATGTAAGGGAAGGAGAATACATTATACCCGTATAAAGCACCAGTTATACTGGTATAACTGTGTGCACACTAGGGGCTGTTCCAGTTTAATTATTACAGTAAAAAAAGCATCCCCCTAACCAAAATGACCATACACAATCTCTTTGTAAACTAGATCTTAGAAATCCCAAATGGGAATCCTGCTAAGGCCTGACCTTACTTGCATTTAAGTCGAGAGTTTTGTCATTTACACTAATAGGCACAGATCGCAATATTTAGCATACAGACAAAAATCTGTCCCACTTCTTTAGATTGTGAGTGAATCTGGTACTTCAAATTTGTCCTTTTTAGAGAAACGTCTTATCTTTTGCCCTGTTTCTGATACTAAATAATAAAATAGTTTACGACAGGGACAGGTTCTAGTTGTTTCCTCTTCACCAATAATTCTTAAAGAGAGGAGACAAATATAATTTGCTTAAAAATAATATAGATGAAGCAGGTACTTGATCAATATATATGTTTTGTAACTCTGACAAAACAATTGCTGGGTTTCTGTATTACCAGACTCTAACGCTAATCCCAGTGCCTCAGCACTGTCAGAAGCACATAGCTTTCTGATGTCAGTTTCTTGCTCCAAGAGGTTTGGAAGGTGTTTTAAGCTAAAAAGGCTCTGCGGATATCCCATGTGTTGTGGCAGTGGTTGAGGTAATGACAGTAAGAATGTATGTTCATGCACAGCAGAGTAAGTGCACCTGGCATCTTAGGTCCTGATTAAGTATGGGCACAGTTTAAGTGCATGTATATAATTATGCATCTCAATTATCTGGGTTTCTGATTTGGAAATATTCCTTTTGTCTGACTAATTTTTTAAAAAATTCCTCCAAATCAAAAGTAAGCAGCCACAAGCTTTAAGTTATCAAAACTAAGGGCCTAATTCTGGCAAAACTCACATTGACTTCATTTAGGGCTAGATAGTGGCGTTGACAGATACAGTAATTTTCCTGCTTCCCATTTGCTCTGCGGGATAGTAATTTGCATCTGGGCTAAACCAGCAGCAAATTGCAATACTTTCCAGGGCACCTCAGCTGCGTTGGCCAGGAAAAAGAACCCAACATTTAAAAATAAATACTGCGTTTTTTATCTAATGAGTATTCAGTGGGAAAATACAATAAACCCAGGCCAGATACTTACTCTTTTTGGCTTCTTCTAGTTTGTCTTTGGCGCGTTTTTCTGCCTGTAAAAGTTGCTGGATTCCCTGAGACTGGCTGGTCATGCTGATTTTTGGGTCTGTTGTGCCTTTGTAATAACTGGAAGTGCAAGGGAATTATATACCATTGCCTACCTCTTCATTTTGCATTTTGTTGTGTCAACATTCGGTACAAGACTCATCCAATTTGCACCAGTCCAGCCTGCTTTGGGCAGGTTGTTGTGCAAGAACAATGAAGGGTGGAATCTGGAAAACCACGCTGACTGGTTTTAGAGATTCTCTCCTTCTCTAGGTCACACAATACCTATAATGAGTTGATTAAAGCACTGTGGAAAATAAGGGAATGATGCTCCAAACTTACAGTTTTAGGAGGTTTATTTAAAAATAAATCCTCTGCTGAAGCAGAATTTAGTTGTTAAACTCTTGTTAGTGGGATCAGGAACAAAAAAGATTTTGATTTTCTGTGGTTTTCTTTTAATAGCACTTTCCATGGGCACTATGTCAGAATAATAGGGCCAACAAAGTCGACCTGGGCCAATAAATAGAACTGTGCTTGTCTCTCTTTGTGTTTGCATTCCCTGGAAATTTTAGTTTTACTTCAGAAAATGAATTTCAAAGTTCCAAGCACAAGAATTTGCAGACATTAAAGTTTAAGCAAGCATGTGTAACCCACTGTTCAGAGTATGCCTTGCTGTATGCCTGGTTGTGTCTGATCCATAGAGACTGAGTGTGCTACAGCTACCACTGAGCTGATTCAACCCTGTAGCTCTAGCTAGAGGCTTATGCTCCTAACTTTGGTGGTCCTGGGTTTGATTCCAGTTTACAAGCAAAATGATAGTCACACTTGTGAGTGTCAATAGTGCATGCATGCTAATCTGCTTAAATCATGTGCCAGTGTTTCTGTTCCCCATTTCACCAGTCACAAGCAAGCCACACAGCTCAGATTTGTAATCTTTACAGTCAAGCACTGTAAAGTATTTGAAAAGATATTTGAATAACCAATCCTTCCATGCTTCCTCCATTCACCTGTATAAGGGCTAGGGATCATTCAACATTGTTATTCAGTTGGTTTATTTAGCTGAATTAATGTCTCTGGTTCTTTCTGCTGTTGGCTCTTGCTCCAAGGCCCTTTCTTCTCTGGAGCTCCCCAGGGCAGCTGCTCTGTGCTGCTTGCATGCTGCAAGGCTGTTATCTGGCCCTTGTGAGAAACTGCCTATTGTTGCTATGCAGCTCTCTTTTCCAAGGGGCTACATGCTTGAGGGAGAATGGAAAGAGAGAAACCTCTTGTCCTATTTCTCTTTTTCACTGGGCTCCAAATGGCAGGAGCCTGGGGAGAGTTAAAAGGAGGTTGTTTCCTTTTGTCACTGCAATAGTGTAGAGTGACTCTGCACACTGAATCTTACCCAGGGTGACCAGATGTCCTGATTTTGTAGGGACAGTCCTGATATTTGGGGCTTTGTCTTATATAGGTGCCAGTTACCCCCCACCCCCGTCTCGATTTTCCCGCTTGCTATCTGGTCACCCTAATCTTACCCAGGGGAAGTACATATTGTCATATTGCTTCTCCCTCTCTGTGGTAATCTAGCCGTCCAGTCCCAGACCTGGACTTTAGGGTCCACCAGTCTGGTCCTGTCCCAAATCTGGACTTTTGCGTCCAAAGTTTGGGGGCTTACCTGAAACTCCCTCTTCTTCTAATCTCTCCTAATACTCTTCTAACATCTGTAGTCACAGGAACCACAAAAGTAATTCAGCTATGGATGGTCTTGGGGTGTATTTACCTGTATGTTAATTTGTTTGCTGTTTAATTGGGCTATCTTTTAATCAGACTGTTTTCTTTATATTTTCTTATAAGCAAGAAGCCTGTATTGAGTTTCTTAATGCAGATGATTGTATTAATTTTCTTCTTTTTTCTTATAAAGTTTCTTTTTTAAACCTTGTGAAAAGTTCTTTTCCTGGGGGCAAAGGGAAAAATGCCAGGCTGTGGGTATTTCCTATTGGGTCCAGGGAAAGAGCAGACTACGGGGAAAGAGAACGAAGAATTTCTCTCTGTTCTCTGGTGGTTACAGTTTTCCCTCGTTCCTGGAGGCAAGGGGTTGGTAGGCAGAGCCCAGCTGTGGGTATTTTGCATCTCCATTTCCTGAGGAAAGCAGAAAGCTGGTTTTCTTGGGTGTCACACATGTTAGCCGCAGGCAAGCCTGAGAAGGAAGGGAAGGGGTTTATTTCCCCTGCTTTTAGCATCCAAGGGATTGGAATTGGTGTCCCACCAAGGGAGGGTTGGGCGGACACCAGAGAGAGGAAAGGGGGATTAGGCCCGATAGATTAATTCCTGAATCTGTGGCAGCCGAGATATCCAAGCTGGTAGTGAGCTTGGGGGAGTTCAGGTAAGCCCCCAAACTTTGGACGCAAAAGTCCAGATTTGGGAGCACGACCAGACTGGTGGAACCCTAAAGTCCAGGTCTGGGACCTGGACGTCTAGATTACCACATGGTGTGCAGCGGATTGGGAAGTATAATCCCATAACCAGAAGGACGCGGCGTGGAAAGAGGTGAACCTCTCAACCCCTCCTGGAACGTCCTGCAGCGGCAACAAATCCAGGAGCTGTGCACCAACTTTCGCCCAACCCATTGTTTTCTCAGCCACTCCAGGACTGACTGAACGGGCATACCACTCCATCGACACAGGTAATGCTCACCCAATTTAGAACACACCCTACGGGTGTCCCCCCACGCACAGGCTGCTATACAGCGGAGATCCAGAACATTGCTACAGAGGGTATAAGCCGCTCATACTACCATGCTAGTGGGCATCTCCGGTTAGTTTCTGCGTACTCAAACCAGATGGGGAAATACGCTTTTGTGTGGACTACCGTAAGTAAATGCGGTGAACTCGTCAACAACTATCTAATGCCACGCACCGATGAGCTGATTGAACAGGGGACGTGCCCAGTTCATCTCTACCATTAGACTTACCAGGGTACTGGGCAAATACCAACTAGATGAACTGCCAAGGAAAGGTCAGCGTTCCGTCCCCCCTGCAGGGGTATATGAATTTATGTAGCTTCCTTTCGCGGGCTGGCGAAAATGCCCGCCACCTTTTCAGAGACTGGTAATGTCTAACTCGCAGGACCTGGGAGAATATGCAAGTTGCCTACCTCGATGATGTGGCCATTTTTCTAACTCCTGGCCCGCACACCCAGAACACCTGGAAAAGGTCTTTGACCGTATCAGGCAGGCAGCGACTAACTGTTAAGGCCAAAAAGTGTCAAATAGGCCAAACAGAGTGACCTTACCTGGACACAGGTGGTCGAGGAACCATAAACCCCTCTACAGGCCAAGGTGGAGGCCTATCCAAAAGTGGCCTGTCCCAAAGTCAAAGAAACAGGTCCAATCTTTCTTAGGCTTGGCCGGGTATTACAGGCTATTTGTACCACACTACAGCCAAATCGCTGCACCACTGACGCGACTTGACCAAAAAGCCCCAGCCAACTACAGTTAAATGGACTGATGAGTGTCAGGAAGCCTTTACCCAACTAAAGGCGACGCTCACGTCTGACCCTGTGCTACGGGCCCCAGACTTTGACAAACCATTCCTAGTAACCACCGATGCATCTGAGCGTGGTATAGGAGCAGTTCTTATGCAGGAAGGACCGGATCAGAACTTCCATCCTGCCGTGTTCCTCAGCAAAAAACTATCGCAGAGGGAAAGTCACTGGTCAGTCAGTGAAAAGGAATGCTATGCCATTGTGTACGCCCTGGAAAAGCTACGCCCATACGTTTGGGACGGCGGTTCCAGCTACAAACTGACCATGCTGCGCTAAAGTGGCTTCATACAGCAAAAGGCAACAACAAGAAACTTCTTCGGTGCAGTCTAGCTCTCCAAGATTTTGATTTCGAAATTCGACACATTTCAGGAGCTTCTAACAAAGTAGCTGATGCACTCTCCGTGAGAGTTTCCCAGAATACACTAGTTAAAACTTTTCCTGACAATGTTGAAGTCTTGTACTTTGCATGCTTTTATTTCTATGTGCTTGTGTGGTATTCCTCTGTTTAGTTTAAAGTTTTAGGTAGAAATCACCTCCAGTGAAAGTTTCTACTGTCGGTGATTTGGGGGCGTGTCATAAATGGATAGGTAAGGTAAGGGTTAAGTTCTTTTACCTGAAAAGGGTAACCGAACACCTGACCAGAGGACCAATCAGAGAACTGGATTGTTTAAAGTCAGGGGCGGGAATTTGTATACTCGGGGTCTTTGTTGTTTTCTTAGCTATGAGAAACAAGTCTTCTTCTAATTCTCTCCTAATACTTCTACTAAACATCTGTAAGTACCAGGAACCGCAAAGTAATTCAGCTATGATGGTCTTTGGGTGTATTTACCTGTATGTTTAATTTGTTGTGCTGGTTTAATTGGGCTATCTTTTAAATCAGACTGTTTTTATATTTTCTTATAAGCAAGAGCCTGTATTGAGTTTCTAATGCAAGATGATGTTTTTATTTTTCTTTTCTTTTTTCTATAAAGTTTTCTTTTTAAACCTTGTGAAAGTTCTTTTCCTAGGGAGGCAAAGGGAAAAGCCAGGCTGTGGGCTATTTTCCTATTTGGGTCCAGGGAAAGAGCAGACTACGGGGAAAGAGACGAAGAATTCTCTCTGTTCTCTGGTGGTTACAGTTTTCCCTCGTTCCTGGAGCAAGGGGGGGTGGCAGAGCCCAGCTGTGGGTATTTTGCATCTCCATTGTCCTGAGGAAAGCAGAAAAGCTGGTTTCTTGGGTCACACAGGTTAGCCGCGAGGCAAGCCTGAGAAGGAAGGGGGGGTTATTTCCCCTGCTTTTAGCATCCAAGGGATTGGGAATCTGGGTGTCCCACCAGGGAGGGTTGGGACACCAAGAGAGGAAAGGGGGGATTAGGCCCCATAGATTAATTCCTGATCTGGTGCAGCGAGAATATCCAAGCTGGTAGTGAGCTTGGGAAGTTTCAGGTAAGCCCCAAACTTTGGACGCAAAAGTCCAGATTTGGGACAGGACCAGACTGGTGACCCTAAAGTCCAGGTCTGGGACTGGACGGCTAGATTACCACAGAGAGGGAGAAGCAATATGACAATATGTACTTCCCCTGGGTAAGATTAGGGTGACCAGATAGCAAGCGGGAAAATCGAGACGGGGGTGGGGGTAACTGGGCACCTATATAAGACAAAGCCCCAAATATCAGGACTGTCCCTACAAAATCAGACATCTGGTCACCCTGGGTAAGATTCAGTGTGCAGAGTCACTCTACACTATTGCAGTGACAAAAGGAAACAACCTCCTTTTAACTCTCCCCAGGCTCCTGCCATTTGGAGCCCAGTGAAAAAGAGAAATAGGACAAGAGTTTTCTCTCTTTCCATTCTCCCTCAGCATGTAGCCCCTTGGAAAGAGAGCTGCATAGCAACAATAGGCAGTTTCTCACGC
>NC_133775.1:45029588-45043013 GCF_003597395.2 Chelonoidis abingdonii | reverse complement strand
CTCCTCATAGCCGACTTGCTTTGGGGTTCCTTTGTACTCACAGACTTTTGGTATAATATTTGAAATAAGAAGGAGTTAGGAGGAAACCTTGTTTACTCACAGCCGAGAAAACAAAAAAGACCCCGAGTATACAGATTCCCGCCCCTGACTTTAAACAATCCAGTTCTCTGATTGGTCCTCTGGTCAGGTGTTCGGTTACCCTTTTCAGGTAAAAGAAACTTAACCCTTACCTTACCTATCCATTTATGACACTCTCCCAGACACCACATGAGATGACAGCCCATCTTGGGTTGAAATCACAAGCTGATTATAGCTGTTCAAGACAACACTCATCAGACTATTTGCACGGGATGTAGCTGCATATTTTTAAAGTTAACTGTATTTTGTTCAGATAAAAAAAATAAAGTGATGATCAACTGGACAAAGGGCATACATATTTGAGGTTCACACAATATGTGGTTCCACTAGTCATGCCCCAAATGTTCTTATTGGAGAGAAAAGCAGAAGGTAAAAATGAACAGTGTTAGTCTCCGTGGGTAAATGAAATTTGTTTTTAAAATTTGAAATAATTACTTTTTCAATTAAACAAGATGAGGAAGTGTTGTCAAGTTGCTCTCTTGAATCAAAGATTAATCCTGGGCAAATGATTTTGGGTGAGCAAATGTCTGTGCTTGTAAGAAATGTTAAAATGCTGCTACAAGGCTAAATTACCATATGATTTCCCCCCTAGATTTTAAGTACATTTCTCAGGGTTTTAGCTTATGTTTTCATTGAATTTAAAAGTGATCTAACTGCATTAGCTCTTACTGATGACTGAACATTTCACAATAAATAATATATTTGATACATTTCATTGTTCCCATTTGAAAATCCATCCATGAACAAATTACAAAATTCTGTCATGTTGTTTGTAATTATTTACAGATTTCTTCATTTGATGTGCAAATTTCAAATAGTTCAAGTAATTCAAGTTTTGTCTGACCCATATATTACAATTTATAATTTGAATTGTAATGTATATAACTAACAATTAATATAGTGTGAATTTCTGATTTTACAATTGTAATATATTCACAATTCTTTTGCATAGACCCGCTTCAAATTTTGTAAAGTTCTGTGGGAAGACCAATAATGCCTGGCTTTACACTTTGGTTGTGGGTAAAGCCTACTGAACATGTGATTTCCAGAACTGCCTGCACTGCAAATTCCAAAGTTTAGCTGATGGTGATGACAAATTCAAACTGTTTTGAGTGGGTGTTTCTGTGCATTCCATTTCACTGAAAATTAATTAAAATAAAGCATATTTTATCAAGAATGACAAAAACATAATAAGTAGATTCAATGAGAAACTTTTACGGGTAGCAGCCATTCACTCATTTCAACTCAGAGAGGGTTCCAGCTTCTGTCCTGTGAATGGAGCTGAGAAAGAGAAGCTGTTGTCAGGATTAAGAGGTTTATTTGTGGTCAGAGGGAGTTTAGTTTTAAAAAGAGACTCCTCTCTCCATGTAGCTGCCTGAGTCCTTTTCATCCATCTCTCTTGACCTCCAGGACTTACTGCAGTTGTGCTTGGCTCTCCCTAGTGACAATGAAGGTAACTGGATCCAACTCTAAGGGTATGTCTACACTACCCGCCGGATCGGAGGGTAGCGATTGATCTATCGGGGATCGATTTATCACGTGTAGTGTAGATGCGGTAAATCGATCTCCGATCACTCTCCCGTTGACTGCTGAACTCCAGCTTGGCGAGAGGCAGAAGCAAAGTCGACGGGGGAGCTGTGGTGTGCCGTGAGGATGTGAAGTAAGTAATTTTAATTAGATCTAAGATACATTGACTTTAGCTATGCTATTCTCGTAGCTGAAGTTGCATATCTTAGATCGATCCCCCCCCCCTTCCCCGTAGACCAGGCCAAACACTTCCTCACCCTCAAACAGCCATTATGAAGAGTTATGTGAGGGATGAAAGATCTTGCAGTGAATGCTTTGCTGCTCATCTTCAGGTTAACCAGCAGCAACAGACACTGACTTAGACATTTCCAGTGTGGACACACGCTGTGCTGCTGATGTGTTCAGCAGTATCTGTCTGCACCCAGGAGGTCAGGGTGTACGTTACACAACAGATGGCTAACAACTATTTTATTTTCCAAAACAATTGGCTTAGCCTATAACTCCTACTGAGCTTTTCAAATATGAAAACGACAACCTTTCAGTATTGCTGCCCTTTAAACTCACTGAGCAGTAAAGGCAGGGCTGTAGCATCCTTTTAATAGTGGTCTGTAACAGGCAGCTGACCCACGAAATGCCAGCAGGCTCAGCACTCCTGTTCCAGTCCAGGTGCTCCTTGTTTGGGCCAATTAAGAGTGTGGCTGCACACGGGGGATGAGCGGGGCATGGGAGACATGGTGCGAAAGAGACTCAGAGGGGCAGAGCAGACTGGTTCAATCAGGAAGAGCAGGAGATGAGAGCTCCAAGAGGGACAAAGTGGATCCTGGGAGAGGGCTGAAGGCAAGAGAGCAGCAAGAGAGGTTTGTTGGCTGAGATCTCCAAGCCGGAGAGCCAGGACTGAAGGCAGCAGTGGCAGCAGCAGGAGATACGTTTTGGCTCTAAGCCAGCAAGGCAGAGCTCAGGGTCAGAGAGGGCTGAAGGAAGAGTGAGCAGAGTAGCCGCTTATTCGTTGAGGTCTCTTTACCAGAAAGGTGGGTTGCGGAGGAAGCACGAGAGTGCCCGGGGCAGTGAGAGATGCTCCCCTGGCAAGGATGCTCTCAGCAGAGAGGCTGTGGGAGTTCCTGATGGGAAGAGTGGGGTTGTACCCCAGCTGGAAAGGTTGTGGTTGTTGTCCAGCAGGGGACATAGGATGACTGAGAGAGCCCAGCTATGGTGAGTACAAAGCTGGGTTTTAAAGACTACACATGCTGGGGGTGGGAGATAGGGACTGTGTTTTGGGGCTTTTGTCAGCCAACTGTGATGGAGTGGAGGATAAACTCATATAGAGTTAGTGGGAACCAAAAAGGAAACTGAGGCGAGGAGTCACTTGCAGGACTGCCACAAGGGAGCACCTAGAACAAGGCCAATCTTTTATATGGTCCAAGTATGCACAGACTGGTCTACATGCAAAAGAGTGGCAGGCAACACTTCTGCTAATGCAAGTTTGGTCTGACGGTCACCGATGTATTGTCTATCTGCTGTGGTTGTTTCCCTGAGCACATGCATCTTTCAAAAAACAAAACAAAACATAAAAAACAAAACACACCCCCACCTTTTTATATACTTTGAAAAAGCTTATTTAAAGAAAAAACAACACAGCTACCATGACTACCAAGTGGCACACTTTGTTCAGGCTCTGCTTCAAAGCACCAACCTTGATACAATGATGAAGTGCTAAAATCAGCGGTGTGTCAAAGAAGACAGCTGGGATAAATTTGTGTGTGTGTGCGTGTGCACTTTTTGTTATGTTTTAAAGAGGTCTAACCAAGGAAAAGTGCCGTGCACACCTGCATGCCTCATTATGCCACAACGAGGCCACCATGAATATTGTTCTAACAAAAAAAGAGCTACTTCAAATGGCTTAAGACCTATCCTATTGAGAAAGGATGCTGCAAATTTCTGCAGCTTCTATCAGCAGTTAATGTCAGGGGAACCTTGTGCATAACTTTAAAACAGGCATTGGCAACCATGATGCTTTTAGCAACAGCATGAATTTAATTTTCTCTCATAATAAAATGGGTTAACTAACATTAATATAGGAAAAAGCTGTGCTATATGTTCAAGTTAGAGAGCATTAGTTAAAAACCCTAAGGATGAAATCTGCCCCCATTGAAGTCAATGAGAGTTTTTCCACTGACATCAGTGCGGCCAGAATTTTATCTTTAGCATTTACATGTTCAGAAATGAACAGTTGAGAAGATAATACAATTTCTTAAATAGACCTATGTAAAATTCTTACATATACATGTTTAATGCATTGAAAATTTTCAAAAACACTTCTCTAACTGCCCATTAGTCATGTTTCCATAGTTTTTTATCTTCAAAATTTTTCTGGTGTAAATTGTATGTACAACTGGATTTATGTATGGAAACTGGTTAATTTGATGGCTGGCTGCATTATTTGCATGTGGAAATGCCATTTGCCTGCACAAATCTGAGCTTTTATGCCTGAAAGAACTGAATCTGAAAAATTATGCTTGCACGTTTAGCTGGGCTGCAGTCCTATGGAAAATGTGTTATGTGCATTTCTAATATTTTATAGTGGACAGATTGTTGCAGGTTAGCCTTTTTATATATCATCTGCATATCTAAAGAAAATTGTACATAACCCATTGATTTCAGACGGTCCATTTTATAATCATATATACTGTTATTTTGGCTTTGTGTTATGTGAGCTTACACTGGTAAATAAAGACAATAGGAAGATTTTCAAAGACCTAAAAGATAGTTAGCTACCCAACTCCCAGGAAAAGTCAGTGGGAGTTGGATGCCTCATTCCTATTAGTGCTTTTGAAAATCTCCCCTAACATCGCCCAGAAAGCATCCTTTGAACTGTCTAGGCCAAACACTAATTCACATCCATGTAGTAAATGTGCATTCATTTGAAGAAAATATATATTCGATTTTATTGGTTTCTACTTGTAAACTTGGGACTGATCTCAATTGCAATAGGTTCTTTAGTGACTTTGGAATTGATCGTACAATTATTACATATAGCCCTAAAAGACTCTTTTTACTCTCAAATTCAGTGGTTCTTAACCAGGGATGCAGGCACCCCCTGTGGGTGCGAGATGCCCTTTCTGGGGGTGAGACATACCATATTTTTTAGACAGTAAATCATCGAAAACACAAATTAAGCACAGGCACATAAGTACAACTACTTTGTTCATCAAACGTATTTATTAACATTATAGTAATCGTTAAAAATGTATAATATACAAACAAAAATATATCTAGGTTTAAGGGGTGCGAGAACATATTTTGATTTTTCATAAGGGGTGCAACATATTTTGAGAACCAAATGGAGGTGCAGGCTGCCAGAAAGGTTAAGAACTACTGCCTTAATTGAACTGTTCCTCATCACTTAGGGCCTGATCCAATGCCTATCTGAGTTAACAGAAAGACATCTGTCATGGTATAATTCCCCACTCTGAACCTTAGTGTCCAAGAGATGGGGTACCAGCTTGAATTCCTCTAAGTTTGATTACCAGTTTAGGACCTGTAGCGCTGCCACCAAACAGGAATTCCAGTGCCTGGTACACTCTGGTCCCCCCAAAAACCTTGCCCGGGGAACCCCAAGACCCAGACCCTCTGGATCTTAATACAAGGAAAGAAAACCCTTTCCCCCACCGTTGCCTGTCCCTGGCTTCCCCTCCCTGGGTTACCCTGGAAGATCACTGTGATTCAAACTCCTTGAATCGTTAAACAGAGAGGAAACTTCACCTTCTCCCCTCCTTCTCTCTCCCCCTCCCAGACTGTCCCTGAGAGAGAGAGGAATCCTAGCACAGAGAGAAATTAACCTTACTCTCCCCCTTCCCTTCTTTCTCCCCACCAAGTCCCTGGTGAATCCAGACCCCGTCCCCTAGGCTCTCACACCAGAATAAAAAAACAATCAGGTTCTTAAACAAGAAAAGCTTTTAATTAAAGAGAGAAAAACAGTAAAAATTATCTTTGTAAATTTAAAATGGAATAGGTACAAAGGTCTTTCAGCTAAATAGAACTGGAATACGCTCCCAGCTAGTTCCGCAAGTACAAAAACGAAATCCGTTCAGCAAATACAATTGAACTCCTGCAAATGCAATTGAAAATCAGAAAAAACATAAGCTCTAAATCGCCTATCTATTAGATTCAATATTCTGAAACGGTAAGAGCTGCAGATCGGGAAACTGGAGAGAAACCGTTTGCACGTCGGTCAGCCTCAGCACCAGAAAGAAAACCAAAACAACAAGACACACAAAACTTTCCTCCTCAGATTTGAAAGTAATGTCCATTGGTTCTGTCAGGTGACAGCAGCTACTGAACTGGAACGCTTAAAGTAGAAGAGATATAAAAGATTCTGTTTATTAACTCCATGTGTTTAAATGACATTATTATGGATTTAATCAGGCCCTTATGTGGGGTGGAACAGAATGAATGGATGAATTGATTGTGGACTTCTCTCCCTATTTCTTCAGTGGAAGACCTTTCTCCCTCCATTCACACTCATAAGATAGTACTGTGCACTAAATTAAGCATGGAAATTCTCTATTCTTGTAATAATTATAATGAATTTAGTCATTTTTAAAATCAGTTGGCATGTGGAAAAAAGAATAAGGGACAACAGCGGACCTTAAGGTTCTCATAGCAGACGATGTACATGCGTCTGGACAGTGTCAAAGTTAGACGCAGACTCCAGTTTGTCAGACACTCGTTTTTATGAGCACAATCGTTGCTGAATACACCAGATAATGTAGCACCATAAAAAACAATCTTATTGTTACAGATAAGGGGGGGGACACTTAAAAAAGATAAAAGGAAGCAGAAGCTTGATAAGTTACTGGGTAAGCCATGTCATATTATTTCTTGAACAGTACACGATCTTGTTAAGGTTTCGCCATAACCTTGTTTTATGCCTATGTTTTTTTCTGCAAGTTATCTTCAACATTTCTATTTCTGCTAATAGGTAATACAACAATTTGTTATCCATTTTTAATTTTTTACAAATACATTCTTATAAATCTTCACAACCCTCCTTTGGTGAAGGCAATACGCCATGACAACAATTCTGGTTCACAATAACTGTTTTATATCTCTGTCATGCAAGGATAATTCAAAATCATCATATTAAGCACTCTCTGTATTTTGGGCAGTCAACTGGGTGACACAATATGATATAAAGAGATTAACTGAAAAGCATACAAAATCACTAAGATTCCAAACAGATGTCAGGTTCCTGAAAAACATGTTTCCCTATGCAGAGAAATTTGAACAGATTATTAGCATTCCATAAAAGAACTCAGCTCTATTGGGAAGATATGCGATTTGGTCAAGTTGGCTAGTGCGATTAATTACTCATTGGTATCTGTATGGCGGGCGCAGGTAGATAGATTGGAAACAGGACAACAATTGTTTCCCCAATGAAGCCAGGTTCCGGTCTTTGGCGCAGCAACTATGACAAGTGGCGGATGGTCTGGAGCGCACTTCGGATCGCCTGGTTATTTCTTTGGCCAGGCTCTTAAACTTTCTCCGTTTTATTACCATTATTTAACTACTGCTGTACCCCAAGACCCTTTTTGCGTGGTGTCATTACTCCAACAGTGGGGATAAAGAACTGCAATAGTCTTCCTAGGTGCTATTACTGTTCCAGGGTATTGTGTTAAACAGACAAGGTACGTCAGTGGGTCGGGAATCTGACAGGGAAGCAGGAAGGAACACCAGTTTGAGAGTGGGCTGAGAGTATTGAGAACCCGCTTTAAAAGAAATAATAAGGACTGACTATCCAATGTGTGCTAGTAAGAATTGTCATATGGGACTGCCAGACTAAGACAGCAGAGCGAGGACAGGCACCACCAGAGGGCAATTTGGAGGAGGGCCCTCGTTCTGAAACTTCAACTTGAGGAATGCATACCGTTTATGTCCAGCCGGCAGAGGCCGAGCCGACCTCATGACTAGTTGCTATCTGATCCTTGGGCTGCTTTAAACTAGTACGTTGCTTCTGGAACCTACGAGATATAGGCGATTGTAAGGTATTGCACAGCCGTTTTCTCGTCGTCTTCTGGAGCAAAATGACCTGCGTGATCTAGGTGATGATTGGTTCACTGGGGCGTGGTGCATTTAAAGCTGGAAGCATGTACATCTGAGATGCAGACAAGTTAACAGCTGTAGGGTGGTAAGCAGTCTAATGATTTGATGTTCTTTAAGCATTTACTATTTACCTTGCTCTGGCTATACACGACAATGGCCTTTCAACTTCATTTTTTCCTGTGCATCATTCTCAAGTCACAAAATAGATTGAGAATACAAACAGAAGTATTTTAATCGACAAAAAAGCTTGCAAATTAAACTTGCTACCAATTACACATGAATAATTAAGACAATTTCATGAGACCGCTTAAGTTTCTCCAATTTACTTAACAGACACAATAAGAATCCTGTCTTTACTATAATTTCAAACAAAGAGTTAGAGAGGGCTGTAGTAGAGTGGGACAGGGCTCAACCTCCTGAGGCGAGGGAGTCAACGGCACGCACTCCTTTGGCCTCGGCCGTCTGCTGCGGGGCTGAGTCAGATCCCGACAACATTAGTAAGTGGCTCAGGCTCGGTGCGGGCTGAGCGACGACTGCTAGACGCCCGGCCGGGGTCACGGCGCGGCGTAAGCATTCAGGCAGTCAGCCTGTAGTATGGCTGGATAAGCCAGAAGTCTATAACCCAGGCCTTGGGAAGGGGGGGCAGCATACAGTCTAGGCTCAGGCCTTTCATCAGGGTGGGATAAGGTACAGCTACTATATGTATAGTAAGCCCGCCCTTGGCACGGGTGGGCAACAACGACAGTCTAGCTCAGGCTTCAGCAGGGTGAGCACAGGTAAAGTATATATTATTAATAAGCACAGGCCCTTGGGCAGGGCGGGCAAACACACGTCTAAGTGTGTCTTGTGCTTTCAGCAGGGCTGAGCACAGAGACATGGATGGCTCCTAGCAGGGAGGGGGAGTCCTGCCATCTTGGAGGGTGGGGGGGAAGGCGCCCTCTCCCACTCACCGGCGTTCCAGCCGGGGCCTAGAGTTGTCAAACAGCGCTGATTGGTCAGTGGGGAATCTGACCGAAACACACGAAAATTGAGGGGACTCGGGAGCTCGGACGCCGGACACCCTGAGGAAACCCATGGTTGGGCCCCCGCTACGACGCCGTCGGCGAACGGCCAGGGCTACCCCGCACCAGTGAGGCGGGATAGTTGGAAGTGGCCCCGGGGGGCAGAGTGGCGAGGAGCAAGGCCGGCTATCGGCCCCGATGTGTTGCGTTATCTCGCGCGTCGCAGCCGCCGACTCCATCAGGCTGCAGGACGCATGAGCCAATGTCAGTGGTGTTTCGGTAGGATCCCCACTGAAACGTAGCGCGGCGTGACACCAACCTGGCTAGGCCCCGGGCTTGGAACGCGGTGGAGTGGGAGGGGCGCTGCATTCGCCTCCCTGCCACCCCTGCCATAGATGCAGACTCACCCTCCCTGGCCTGAGGAGGCCATCCCATGGTCTCTTGTGCTCAGCCCTCGCTGGAAAAGGCCTGAAGCTAGACTGTGTTGTTGCCAGCCGCCCTGCCCCATGGGCCTCTGGGCCTTATATACATTAAATACTGTTACCAGGTGCTCAGCCATGCGGAAAGGCCTGAGTCTAGACTGTGTGTGTTTGCCCCACCCTGGCCCAAGGGCCTGGGCTATATACATATATACTGTTAACTGGGTGATCAACCAACCCGCGCTGGAAAGGCCTGAGGCCTAGTACTGTATGCTGCCCGCCGCTGCTCCAAGGGCCTGGCTATAGACTTCTGGGCTTAGTCGCCAGCCCGACTGGAAAGGGCCTTGACTGCTGAACTGCTGACGGCCGCGCCCTGACCGGGGCCGGGGCGTCTAGAGGCCAGTCGTTCGCTCAGCCGCCCTGCACCCGAGGGCCTGAGCCATTACAACGTGTCTCGGGTCGCTCAGACCCTCGCAGTGCAAGGACGGGCCGAGGCCAAAGGAGTGCGGTGAGCAGTGTGACTCCCCTCCTCCCTCAAAGGAGGGTTGCGGCCTGTCCGCCACTCTACTACAGGCCCTCTCTAACTCTCTTGTTTTAACAAATTTTCAAGAATAGTAAAAAGAGACAGGATCTCTATATGTTGTCTGTTAGTAAAGTGGAAGAAACCCATCTAAGGCCTGGGTCTAATGTAAATGTGTACTACAGTTATTAATTGGTTAAATCTTAAGCAAGGTTTAATTTGCAATGCCTTTGTTTGTTCGGATATAGAAAAGGCTACTGTTTGTATTCTCAATCTATTGTGTTGAATTGAGGAATGTATGCATCAAGGAAAAGATAAGGGTGTGAAGGCCATGTTAAAGCCAGAGTCAAGGGAGACAGTAAGTAATAGAGACTTAAGAACATAAAGATATAGGCAGCTGCTACACCCTAACAGCTGTTAATACTCGTCTGGCATCGTAGAGTTGGATAATGCTTCGCAGTGTAAGACTGCACCAACCCCCATGTCGAACCAATCATCACCTCAGGATCACGCAGAGTCAATTTTGAACTCGCCAGAGAGACGGTAGAGAAAGCAGCGCTGAAATACCTTACATCTATACTCTCGTAAGGGTGTGCCAGAAGCAACCGACTACAAAAAGCAAGGCCCAAGAAGCAGCAGTAGTGAGCCCTAGCGCCTGCTGCTGGTGGACATAACTGTGACTGCAGTTCTCAGTTGAGAGTGTCAGAACCAGAAGGGCCCTGTCCCACAACCAGCGCCTCTGGTGGTGCTGTCCTGCAGCTGCTGGTGTCTAAGTCTGGGGCGTCCACAATGACAATTCTTTTATCTAGCAGCCAATGTGGATAGCTCAGATCCTTTTTTTTTTTTTTTTTTTTTTTTTTTTTTTTTTTTATTTTTTTTTTTTATTAGTTCTAAATGCTGGGTCTGCAGTCCACATGCTCCAGCCCACTCTCAAACTGGTGTTGTCTAGTCCGGCACATCCACTCAATTCCCCAGACCTCATGAAGGACTCTTGTTGTTTAACACATATGGAACAGTAATCGACATAGGAAGAGGCTATTGGCAGTTCCTTATTCCACTTGGGGGAGTAATACAACCAGGCACACAAAGGCTCCTTGAGGCTACAACCAGTAGTTAAAATAATGGTAAATAAAGACCGGAGAAAGTTTAAGACCCGGTGGGCCAAAGAAAAGGGGCGATCCGACAGGTGGCCCCCAGAACCGTCAGGCATTGACCATAGTGCTGGCGGCAAAGGAGGACCATGTGCTTTCATTGGAAAACAAATGTGTCTGTTTATGACGCTGACGATACCAATGAGTCAATAGATCGAAACTACCACTTGGAACAAATTCGCATATTCTCCCAAGTAGAGCTGAGTTTTTAATGGAAAGTGCTACAGTAATCTGTTCAGATTCTCTGGCATAGAAAACTGGTGTTGTTTCAGGGAACCTCATATCCTGTTTGGAATCTTAGTGATTTTTGTATGCCTTTCCGTTAATCTCCTGTTATCAATCCAGAATTGTGTCACCAGGTGACTGCCCAAAACAGAGTGCTAATATGATGATTTTGAATATCGCTGATGAACAAGAGAATAAGGAACATGTTAATTTGTGGGAACCCCAGGTAATTGTTGGTCATGGGGTGCGCTTCCACGCAAAAGGAGGATTGTGAAAGAGAATGAATTATATTTGTACAAATAAGTATGGATTAAAGGAATGTTGTATGTACTTGAAGCAAAAATAAGAAATGTTGAAATACAGGCTGCCAGGAAAAAAACTAGGCAGTAAACTAAGGGTGTTAATGGCGAAACATTAACAGAAGAATCGTAATAGTTAGTAAAAAGGAAATAAGAATATGCCATGGCTGCCAGGTACTTGATCAGCTTTCTGCTTCCTTGTTATCTTGTAAGTGCTCCCCCCTTGTATTCTGTATAAATAGATCGTTGTGTCTTGTATGGTGCGCACATTATCTGGGTGTTACTTAGCAGAGCGCTGTGACATAGATGAAAACAGAGTGGTCTGACAAACTGTGGAGTCTGCCGTCTAACTTTGACACTGTCCAGACAGCATTTCATCAAGTCTTAGAAGAACAGAAGGGTCACAGGCTGTTGGCCCTTATTCTTTTTTTCAACATGCCCAAATGAATTTTTAAAATGCTAAATTACATTAAATAATTTTATTACTAAGAGTTATTAAGAGTATTACTTTCCATGCTGGTAATGTGTAGTTGCCACAGGCAACTATCATATGAGTGGGTTGAATGTGGGGGAGAGGGTCCATGGCAGAAAATAAGGGGATGAGAAGGTCCACAAGTCAATTTCATAAGTAATATATGGATTCACTCCAAGCAATACAGGGGCCGATCTAAATCCAGAAGTAATGTCATAACAGACAGTAGGAGTTAATAGAACAGAAGTAGCTTTATATCCTCTTTGGACTGTAAGGGTTACAAGTTCACGTAAGCCTGGCTGTCACTGACCAGAGGACGCAACTCCGAGGGCGACAGGATAGTATTCAAATGCTTGAGGGAGGGAGTTCTGTGTGTGCTGTTTAGGTTTTGGTTGTTTTCTTTCTGGGTGCTGAGAGTGACCGACGTGCAAGCACGGGTTCTCTGCCAGTTTCCTGATGCAGGCTCTTACAAGTTTCAGAATAGTGTAGTACTAGATGATACAGGCGGTTAGGCTTGTTTGTTTCTTTAATTTCAAATAGCATTTGGCTGGGAGGAGTTAAATTTGCTATTTTCTGAAAGGATTTAGTTTGTAACTTGGTATATAGGCTGGAGCGTATCGGCCCAGTGCCTACTAGGCTGAAAGCCCTGTACCTATTCGTCATTTTAAATTTACAAAGATAATTTTTAGTTTTCCTCCTTAATTACACAGCTTTCTTGTAGAACCTGATTGCTTTTTATCGGTGTGAGAGGCCTAGGGGACGGGGTCTTGAATTCACAGGGACTTGGTGGGGAAATGAATCGGGAAGGGGGATGAGTAACGGTTATTTTCTCTCTGTGCTAGGATTCTTCTTCTCTCAGGGACAGTCTGGGAGGGGGAGAGAGAAGAGGGGAGAAGGATGAAGTTTTCCTCTCTGTTTAACGCGATATCAAGGGTTTGAAATACAGTACTCTTCCAGGTAACCCAGCGGAGGGGAAGCCAGGGAACGGCAACGGTGGGGGGAAAGGGTTTGTCTTTCTTCCTTGTATTTAAGATCCAGAGGGTCTGAGGGTCTGGGGTTCCCCCGGGCAAGGTTTTTGGGGGACCAGAGTGCTACCAGCAACTCAGGATATTGCCTCGATTGGTGAGCGCTACAGGTCCTATAACTGGTAATCAAATTAGAGGAATTCAAGCTGGTACCCCATCTCTTGTACATACCGGTTCAGAGTGGGGAACTTATACCAGAGAATGTCTTACTTGTTAACTCAGGATCAGCGCATTGGAAGGCCTAAGCTGAGAGCAGAACAGTTCCAATTAGGGGCAGTAGTTCTTAACTTTCGGCAGCCTGCATCCATGTTGGTTCTCAAATAATGTTGCACCCTTATTGAAATCAGAAATAGTTCTCGCACCCTTACCTAGATATAATTTTTGTTTGTATCATTCATACGCATTTAACGATTACATAATGTTAATTCACTGACGCTTTGATGCAACAAAGTAGTTGTACCTTATCGTGCCTTGCTTCAATTGTGCTTTTCGAGAATTTTAACTTGTCTAAAAAATATGGGATGATCACCCAGAAAGGGCATCCGTGCA